>NC_057814.1:351772887-351806594 GCF_018294505.1 Triticum aestivum
GGGCCGCGGGACGGCGGTGCAGGGACAGGTGGCGGCGTCCTATTGGACGGGGGTGGCGGGCGGACATGTCCGTCGGCGAGGGGGTTTTGTCCGGCGGCGCGGAGAGGAAGAAGACTAGGGTTTGCCCGAGATTTCGGGGGAGATGGGGTTTATATAGGCATAGGGAACTAGGAGTGTCCAAATGAGGTGCGGTTTTCGCCCACACGATCGTGATTGAACGACCAAGAGCATGGAGGGGGTTTGGATGGGTTAGTGGGCTGATTTGGAGGGGTGCTGGGCTGCAAAGAGAAGGGGTTTTGGGCTACGCAGTTAACCGTTGGGGCATCAAACGACCTCCAAATGGAACAAAATTTGACGGGCGGTCTGTCGGTGCTATACCAAGGCCACTCGGAAAATACCGACCCATTCCAAGAAGGTTTCTCTCCCGCTCATGAAAAGAAAACAGAGGGGTGCAACGGGTGCGGCGAGAGTGTCAGATCGCGAAACGGACAACGGGGAAAAGGACCGGATGCATGTTTTGAAAAACATGATGATGCAATGCAGATGATGACATGGAAAAAATGCAACACGCAAGCAAATGACATGGCAACGACGATGAATAACTGGAAGACACCTGGCGCCGGATCCGGGGCGTTACACCAACAATGACAAAATTCGAAGGGGGACAACTAGTACAAGTTATCCTGACTAAAGGTGGTCTTCGCCTGCCAAAGGCTCTGGTGGTGACGCTGTCTTGGGCTCCACGGTGACCTTCGCCCTACCGTCCTGCTGGTGTTGGTCTTGTTGCACCGATATGAAAACCTTTGCCTGAGGCCTCGGGACTCCTCGCCTGCGCTTGCCCCTTTAGCACCTAAGAGCAAACGAGGACACTGCACGCACTGGCGCCCGCCTGGCTCCGGTCGTCATGGCTTGCGTCATAGGAACCTCGCGAGGTTCGCCTTGCCTTGATCTCTCCGCCCCTCGCGAGCCAGCCTGATGAGGCCGCTCCCGAGGAGGTCTTGTGTCATCCGCCTCGTGAGGCTTGGCCCCTCGCGAGGGTCTTGAGTGTTTGCTGGTGAAGATGGGCCGTACGGGGCCGTCGGTGGAGCCACGCCGTGGGCCGCAGGCAGGCAAGTCTGGGGACCCCCGTTCCCAGAACGCCGACAGTAGCCCCCGAGCCTAAGGCGCGCTCGGACTTGGCTTCGAGGCAAAGCCAAAGGGCAAGTGCGATGCGCCGTGGGCCCCAACAGCGTGTGGCCTTGGTCGACGCATGGCGATTGATTGGACGTGGGTGTCTCCGATTCCCCACGCTGCCTCGGAAACTTCTCGACTTGACGAGTCTCTGCTGCATGCAAAAAGGGTTATCATTACCTGCGATCATGGAGGTCGACGGTTGGCCTCCCTTAGGCTATAAATGAGGAGGGTGGCGGAGCCCCCGTCGCCCATCTATTCCTGCTCCGCTCGCTTCTTCTTCCTTCTTGTTCCATGGCTAGTAGCGACCCCCATGGCGCCTACGAAGAGGTTCTCGTCCGCGGAGAAGGGGAAGGCTTGCCAAGAGGGGCCCGGCTCCCCGCTGCCCAAGCGTGGGCGCGGCCATCCCCGTAAGCATGCCGCGACACCCGCCGTGGCTCCTCGCTGCCGCGGCAGTGCCTCTTCTCGTGGTGGGACTCGCCCAGATCGTGGCAGCCCCGTCGATGAGGGGAGGCGCGCCATGGTCGCACGGCCTCCTCGGCCGTGCTTCCACTCAGCGGAGGTGCTGCTAGAGTTCGTCGTTTGGTCGGAGAATCCGGCCAGCACCTGGCTTCAGCTCCCGCGCTTCTTCACCGGCGAGCTGCCGGCCACAAGTCCAGGCGGGCTCTGGCTACAGGCGGACGACTACTGCAATAAAGCTTTGTGGGTTGCGGTCGAGATCTCCGTTGCTTGCAACGTGCCTCTGGCCCGCGGCTAGCAGATGTTTGCCCGCGCGCGCGGCCTGGGCAGGCGGTGCACCCTCCACTTCAAGTACGACGGCAATGCGACCCTCTACATGAGGGTGTTCGGAGAAAATGGCCGCCGCGTCGGGTGGTGCCCCGAGGACAATGACGGCGACGAGGTGCTTGGCCTTGGCGACGGCCGAGATGAGGGTGAGGATGATCTCGTGCCCAGCTACGGCGGTTCTCCCTCCGGTGACAGCTCCAGCAGCGGCGGCTACGACCAGCCGCCGCGCTCGCTTCAAAGGTGGCAGCGGGTCATCTCGCCGCCGCGCCCCAGTGAAACGCGAGGAAGGGTCCGGCTGAGCTCGGGAGAGCACCATGGGTCCGTCCTCGCGAGCTGCTGCAGGGGCACGCGCCGCTTTTGTTTTGTTCTTCCTTTTCTTCCTGCATTAAGAGAGAGACGAGTATGGGGCCCCGCAGGGGCGTGCAACAATCAATGATTTCCAAGTTATGCTATGTTTATCGTTCATGTGTTGTGTCGCAGTGTCAGTGTTTTACATAGGCGCGTAGAAATAACTTAGCTTGACGCGCTTGAAGTAGCTTCCGCCTCACGAGGCGCGCATTTCTCAGTACCTGGTGAGGCCTCCTCGGCTTGGGGAGTTGTCTAGGGACTGCAGAAATTCGTTAGAAAACTTTTGTTCTTCCGAGCCCTGGTCGCAGGTGCTGCCGGCTATGATCCCGCGCTTCTTATCACGGTACCCGAGGGGCACGGATTGAGAGGGGCGCCAGCTTGTGGCTCGAACGAGGGTACCTCGCGAAAAAACAGGCAAGACGCTCACGAGGGCGCGAGGGCACGTGTCCAGCCCCCTCGCGAGGGACGCGCGAGAGAGTACAGGTCAAACAGAGAACCGAAGGCAGAAATAGAGGCAGAAGGCGATGGGGCAAGACCGGCAAGGAACACCAGAAAGCAAATTTCTATTAAAGAGGGGCAAGCCAACTACGGAAAGCAAATGAAAAACCGCGTCCGGCACCTAGTCTAGTCTTCTTGTCTTCTCACCAGAGCAGAGCTAAGTGCTGCCACTAGGACGTGGGAGGGAGCCCCAGAGGCCCGAGGGCGGCACTCCTGAGACTCCGGGGCATGTACAACCCCTCTCATTATTACGTGACAGTGTCACAAGCGGAGACCTTCACAGGCACTGGGCCTTCTTCATAGGCGCTGGGCCTTTCTTCATGGGTAGAACTTCCGTAGGTGCTGGATGTTCCAGGCGTTCTTGATGGGTACCCCGTCCTGCATCTCCAGGCGCGCGGCGCCAGGCCTGGAGACGTGGGCGACCCTAAACGGGCCCTCCCACATGGGTGAGAGCTTATGCAGCCCTTCCCTGGAGAGCACCCGCCTTAGGACGAGGTCACCCACCTCGAGCGTCCTAGAGCGGACGCTGCGACAGTGGTACCGCCACAGCACCTGCTGATATCTTGCCGCCCGTAGCGTGGCTTCATGGCGGCGTTCCTCCCCCAGCACGAGGTCCATCCCCCGCATGGCGTCCTGTTGTGCCTCATCAAACGCCAAGACCCGCGCGGAGCGATGTTTGACCTCGTGAGGGAGAACCGCTTCTGCTCCGTAAACAAGGAAGAATGGGGTCTCGCCCGTTGGCTTGGTGGCGGTGGTGCGGATGGACCACGGCACGGCCTGGAGCTCGTCGTGCCAGCCCCTGCCACAGGCCTCAAGCTTCTTCTTGAAGGTCCTGGTCTTGAGGCCTCTCAGGACCTCCGCGTTGGCGCATTCGGCCTGACCATTGCTCCGGGGGTGCGCCACCGAAGCGTAGCAGATCTGCATTCCAAGGTTAGCACAATATGTCTCGAAGAGATTGCTAGTGAACTGTGAGCCGTTATCGGTGATGATGTGGTTGGGGACCCCAAACCGGCTCACGAGACCCTTGATGAACTTGACCGCGGAGCCGGCCGGGATGGTGCGGACGGCTTCTACCTCTACCCACTTGGTGAACTTGTCGATGGCGATGTAGTGGTAGCGGTAGCCCCCAGGAGCTCGAGGGAACGGGCCCAAGATACCAACCCCCAGACCGCGAATGGCCACGAGAGTGGGATGGTCTGGAGGCCCTGAGCCGGTTGATGGATCTGCTTGGCGTGGAATTGACAGGCCTCACAGGACCTCACCAGCTCAGTCGCGTCGTTGAGTACCGTAGGCCAGTAGAATCCGCTGCGAAGCACCTTGCCGACGAGGGTTCGTGACGACGAGTGGTGCCCGCAGTCCCCGCCGTGTATGTCGGCCAGCAGCTCTTTCCCATGCTCCCTGGAGATGCAACACAGGGAAACGTCATTCGGCCGCTTCCTGTATAACTCACCGTCCTGGATGCAATATGCCATGGCCTGTCGGGCCACACGCTCCGCGTCCTCCTCCTTTTTCGGCAGCGTCCCGTGTGTCAGGTATTCCTTGAATTCCTTGGTCCAGCACCCCTCCTGAGGCTCGAGCGCCAAGAGAAAGTGCGCTCCCGAGGTCGGACCTTAGGCCGGGGCTCCTGAGGCAGGTGGTTGAGGGAGCTCCTCCCAAGGCAGCGCTATCCTTGAAAGTGGCGGTGCTGCCGATGGCTTGAAGAGCCGCTCCTCGAAGACGCCGGGCTCTTGGGGTAGCCGCTTGAATGCTCTCCTGGTGATGTCGTCAGCTTCCTTGTTGGTGCCACGGGGCACATGCTGCAATTCCAGGCCCAGGAACTGCTTCTCCATCTTACGTACCTCCGCGAGGTACGCCTCCATGTGCTCGTCCTTCGGCTCATATACTTTGTTGGAGAAGTTGACGAGGAGCTGCGAGTCGCCCTTGATAGTGAGACGCTTCACCCCCGGGGCCACCGCAGCCTTGAGGCCAGCTATGAGGCCTTCGTACTCTGCTATGTTGTTGGAGACCTTCTCGCCCTACTGGAAGCAGAGCTGCACGGCGTAGTAAAGCTTGTCCTGAGTGGGTGAGATGAGCACTGCTCCAGCCCCCGCGCCCTGGCGCACAAAGGCGCCATCAAAATACATAACCCAGCCGTCTGGCGCTTCACTCCGCGGTGAGAGGGATCGACCTCGCCATCTTCAAGCCCCAGGGCATCCGTCCATTCTGCCACGAAATCAACGAGCGCGGCTCCCTTGATGACCCTGGTTGTGCTCAACTCCAACTGAAATGCCTGCAGCTCGATGTTCCACTCAGCGACTCTCCCGGCAGAGTTGGGGCTCCTGAGCACCCTCTCCAACGGGTAGGCCGAGACGACCTTGATGGGGTGGCCTTGAAAGTAGTGCCGCAGCTTGTGCGAGGCCACCAAGAGCGCGAGCAGGAGCTTCTGAGGCATGGGGTACCGCGCCCTTGCGTCCCGCAACACCGTGCTGACAAAATACATACGGTGCTCGACGAGGGCGGGTGCGTTGACGTGGCTCGTGGCTTCCGGAGGTTGCGGCGCCTCCTGAGACGATGAAACCCCCAAAGCCTGGTCGCTCGTTGCGGCCTCTGTAGGCTCAAGTGCGTCGTCTTGCTGAGCCTGGTCCTTTCGTCGCCGCAGCCCTCGCGGTGCCCTCTGGCTCTTGCACCACCCCAGCTGAGGGAGTGGCTTGGCGCGACGCATCCCTGACCCGGCGCTCCTCCCGGACTGCCACCAGAGCTGCGCTGGCGGAGTAAGGGGTGGCGGCAAGGTACAGCACCAGGGGCTCGAGAAGTCGGGGCACCACCATCACTGGAGGGCTGGTCAGGTATCTCTTGAGGTCTTGAAACGCTTGGTCGGCCTCCGAAGTCCACTCGAATGGGCCCTTCTTCTTCATCAACTTGAAGAGCGGTAGGGCGCGCTCTCCCAACTTGGAGATGAAACGCCCCAACGCAGTCACGCGACCGGCAAGCTTCTCCATCTCCTTGAGGGTTTGTGGTGGACTCATGTCTTCGATTGCCTTGACCTGCTCTGGGTTCGCCTCGATCCCTCTGTGGGACACGAGGAAACCCAGCAGCTTGCCGGAAGGGACGCCAAACACACATTTCTCCGGGTTCAGCTGCAAGTCCACCCGGCGCAGGCTTTCGAAGGTCTCCTCTAGGTCATGAATTAAAGTTCTCGCCTCCCGAGACTTCACCACAATGTCGTTGACGTAAGATTCAGCGTTCCTCCCGAGCTGCCAGCCCAGGGCGATGTGCATCAGCCACTGGAAGGTCGCGCCCGTGTTGCGCAGCCCGAACGGCATGCAGGTCTAGCAGTATACCCCACACGGGGTCAAGAAGGCCGTCTTCTCGACATCTTCTACTGCCATCTTGATCTGGTGGTAGCCTGAGAACGCATCCAGGAAGCACAGCAGGTCGCACTCGGCAGTGGAGTCGACGATTTGGTTGATGCGTGGAAGTGGGAACGGAGCTTGGGGGTAGGCCTTGTTGAGGTTGGTGAAGTTGACACACATGCGCTCCTTTCCGCCTTTCTTGGGCACAACGACGGGGTTTGCCAACCATTCAGGGTACCGGACCTCGCGAATGACACCTGCTGCCTCCAGCTTGCGGGTTTCTTGGATGATGAAGGACTGCTTCTTTGTGGACTGCCGTCGCGCCCTCTGCTTCACAGGGCGTACATTGTGGCACACCTTCAGGTGGTGCTCAATCACTCCTCTTGGGACCCCTACCAGCCGATCAGGCTCCCAGGCGAATACTTCCTTGTTTGCGCGCAAGAACTTCACTAATGCCTCGTCTTGATCGGGATCGAGGTTAGCACCTATGGTGAAGGTGGCCCCCGAGGACACATCTTCCTCGACCGGCACCTGCTTGGTTTCCGCCCGGTCTAGTGAACAACTACTTCTTCTTGGTTGGTGCGGCTTCTTTAACCTCGGACGTGCCCGCGTCAGCCGGTTGTGCTGCCGCGGCAGTCTTGAGGGCAAGCTTGAGTACCGCCAGGGCCTCCTTAGTGTCTCCCACTATGGTGAGGACGTCCTTGATCCCAGGCATCTTCATGAGGTTGTAGGCCGGATGGGTCGCCGCCATGAACTGAGCCAGAGCCGAGTACCCGAGAATAGCGTTGTACAGAAGGCCGATGTGGGCGATGTCGAAGTCGATCAACTCAGTGCAGTAGTTGTCACGGGTGCCGCAGGTCACAGGAAGACGGATCTGCCCCAGGGGGCTGGAGGAGCCGCCGCCGACACCGGAGAAGGGCTTGCTGGGGTGGAGCCACTCGAGTGGTACGTGGAGGAGGCTGAAGGCCTCCACCGATAGCATGTTGAGGCCGGCGCCGCCATTGATGAGGGTCTTGGTGATGGCTACATGGCAGATGGTGGGCGTGCAAAGCATTGGGAGCACGCCCGAGCCGACGGTGGTGATGGGGTGATCTCCCGAGTTGAAGGTCAGGTCGGCCTTGGGCGCCACCCAACCCGGGGGAGCCCCTGCCACGCAGAAATGGCGCTGATCTGGCGAAAGAACGGCTTGGCGTGGCGGTCCGAGGGCGGCGCTTGCGAGTCGCCGAGGAGGGCCGCGACCGCATGGGGCGCCGGTGCCGCGAAGCACACGGCGAAGAGGCCGCACAACTCCTCCCAAGACGCCACCGTAGATCCAGGGAGGTTGAGCAGCCAGGCACGTGGCACGCCAGTGAGGGCCATGGGAAGCCAGTTGGCCATGACCTTGTCGTCACCCCCGACCTTAAGGACGGCCTCCTCATACGCCAGCAGGAAGGCCACCGGGTCCGCCGTGCCGTCGTAGCGTGGTGGCATATCCGGCTTGAACTTGGGCGGCCGCTGCACCTGCCGCAAGGCATGGGTCAAGGCTCGGAGCCCCCTGGCCCCGCCATCGGCGTCAGCCGTCGTGGCCGTGAGTGCGGCGCCTACCATGTGGGCGAAACGCGGTGGTGGCGAAGCGCGGATCGACGGAAGGAAAGCTCCGGCGCCCCCCTACTTGTGCGCCAAATGTCGGATTTTGGGTTCTGGCAAAACCCTTGAGGTTCGAACACTTGGGTGCGCACGAAGATCTCTCCCTACCTAACCACGCCCTCAGCCTCATTGTGATCTCAAAGCTTTGCTCGACGAACCCGCAACATAAGAGACACGAGGTTTATACTGGTTCGGGCCACCGATGTGGTGTAATACCCTACTCCAGTGTGGTGGTGGTGGATTGTCTCTTGGGCTGAGGATGAACAGTACAAGGGAAGAACGGCCTCCTGAGCAGAGGTGTTCTTGTGCATGATGAACTTGTGTGGGTGAGGATGATCTGAATCAGTTGCCTCCTACTGTGGTGGCTAGTCCTATTTATAGTGGCCTTGGCCCTCTTCCCAAATATCAAGCGGGAAGGGAGCCAACAACGGCCAAATTCGAAGGGGGACAACTAGTACAAGTTATCCTGACTAAAGGTGGTCTTCGCCTGCCAAAGGCTCTGGTGGTGACGCCGTCTTGGGCTCCACGGTGACCTTCGCCCTGCCGTCCTACTGGCCTTGGTCTTGTTGCACCGATATGAGAACCTTTGCCTGAGGCCTCGGGACTCCTTTCCTACACTTCCCCTTTAACACCAAAGAGGAAACGAGGACACTGCGCGCACTGGTGCCCGCTTGGCGCCCGCCTGGCTCCGGTTGTCCTGGCTTGCGTCATAGGAACCTCGCGAGGTTCGCCTTGCCTTGATCTCTCCACCCCTCGTGAGCCAGCCTGATGAGGCCGCTCCCGAGGAGGTCTTGTGTCGTCCGCCTCACGAGGCTTGGCCCCTCGCGAGGGTCTTGAGTGTTTGCTGGTGAAGATGGGCCATACAGGGCCGCCGGTGGAGCCACGCCATGGGCCGCAGGCAGGCAAGTCTGGGGACCCCCATTCCCAGAACGCCAACACAGCAGCCTGGCACGGCTGCACCTCCTTCGGCGCAGAAGGGCGGCGATGGCGCTCGCATTTCTCCGGCCCGATCGTCCTCGCGAGGCCCAGAGGAGTGATACGTCTCCAACGTATCTATAATTTTTGATTGCTCCATGCTATATTATCTACTGTTTTGGACATTATTGGGCTTTATTATTCACTTTTATATTATTTTTGGGACTAACCTATTAACCGGAGGCCCAGCCCAGAATTGTTGTTTTTTGCCTATTTCAGAGTTTCGCAGAAAAGGAATATCAAACGGAGTCCAAACGGAATGAAACCTTCGGGAACGTGATTTTTAGGAAGAATATGTTCCAGGAGACTTGGACCCTACGTCAAGAAACAAAAGAGGAGGCCACGAGGTAGGGGGGCGCGCCCTCCACCCTCGTGGGCCCCCTGTTGCTCCACCGACGTACTCCTTCCTCCTATATATACCTACGTACCCCCAAACGGTCAGATACGAAGCCAAAAACCTAATTCCACCGCCACAACCTTCTGTACCCACGAGATCCCATCTTGGGGCCTGTTCCAGAGCTCCACCGGAGGGGGCATCCATCACGGAGGGCTTCTACATCAACATCATAGCCTCTCCGATGAAGTGTGAGTAGTTTACCTCAGACCTTCGGGTCCATAGTTAGTAGCTAGATGGCTTCTTCTCTCTTTTTGGATCTCAATACAATGTTCTCCCCCTCTCTCGTGGAGATCTATTCGATGTAATCTTCTTTTGCGGTGTGTTTTTTGAGACCGATGAATTGTGGGTTTATGATCAAGATTATCTATGAACAATATTTGAATCTTCTTTGAATTCTTTTATGTATGATTGGTTATCTTTGCAAGTCTCTTCGAATTATCAGTTGGTTTTGGCCTACTAGATTGATCTTTCTTGCGATGGGAGAAGTGCTTAGCTTTGGGTTCAATCTTGTGGTGTCCTTTCCCAGTGACAGTAGGGGCAGCAAGGCACGTATTGTATTGTTGCCATCAAGGATAACAAGATGGGGTTTTTTTATCATATTGCATGAATTTATCCCTCTACATCATGTCATCTTGCTTAAGGCGTTACTCTGTTTTCATGAACTTAATACTCTAGATGCATGCTGGATAGCGGTCGATGAGTGGAGTAATAGTAGTAGATGCACGCAAGAGTCGGTCTATTTGTCTTGGACGTGATGCCTATATACATGATCATACCTAGATATTCTCATAACTATGCTCAATTCTGTCAATTGCTCAACAGTAATTCGTTCACCCACCGTAAAATACTTATGCTCTTGAGAGAAGCCACTAGTGAAACCTATGGCCCCCGGGTCTATCTTCATCATATTAATCTTCCAACACTTAGTTATTTCCTTTGCTTTTTACTTTGCTTTTATTTTACTTTGCATCTTTATCATAAAAATACCAAAAATATTATCCGATCATATCTATCAGATCTCACTCTCGTAAGTGACCGTGAAGGGATTGACAACCCCTTATCGCATTGGTTGCGAGGATTTATTTGTTTTGTGTAGGTGCGAGGGACTCGCGCGTAGCCTCCTACTGGATTGATACCTTGGTTCTCAAAAACTGAGGGAAATACTTACGCTACTTTGCTGCATGACCCTTTCTTCTTCAAGGGAAAACCAACGCAGTGCTCAAGAGGTAGCAAGAAGGATTTCTGGCACCGTTGCCAGGGAGGTCTATGCAAAAGTCAACATACCAAGTACCCATCACAAACCCTTATCTCCCGCATTATATTATTTGCCATTTGCCTCTCGTTTTCCTCTCCCCCACTTCACCCTTGCCATTTATTCGCCCTCTCTTTTTCGTTCGCGTCCTTTTCACTTGCTTCTTGTTTGCTCGTGTGTTGGATTGCTTGTTTGTCAAGATGGCTCAAGATAATACCAAATTATGTGACTTTACGAATACCAACAATAATGATTTCCTTAGCACTCCGATTGCTCCTCTTACCAATACTGAATCTTGTGAAATCAATGCTACTTTGTTGAATCTTGTCATGAAAGATCAATTCGCTGGCCTTCCTAGTGAAGATGCCGCTACTCATCTAAATATCTTCGTTGATTTGTGCGATATGCAAAAGAAGAAAGATGTTGATAATGATATTGTTAAATTGAAGCTATTTCCTTTTTCGCTTAGAGATCGTGCTAAAGCTTGGTTTTCGTCTTTGCCAAAAAATAGTATTGATTCATGGAATAAGTGCAAAGATGCTTTTATCTCTAAGTATTTTCCTCCCGCTAAGATCATCTCTCTTAGAAACGATTTTATGAATTTTAAGCAACTTGATCATGAACATGTTGCACAAGCTTGGGAGAGGATGAAATTAATGATACGTAATTGTCCTACTCATGGTTTGAATTTGTGGATGATTATACAAAACTTTTATGCCGGATTGAATTTTGCTTCTAGAAATCTTTTAGATTCGGCCGCGGGAGGCACTTTTATGGAAATCACTTTAGGAGAAGCTACTAAACTCCTAGATAATATTATGGTTAATTATTCTCAATGGCACACTGAAAGATCTACTAATAAAAAAGTGCATGCGATAGAAGAAATTAATGTTTTGAGTGGAAAGATGGATGAACTTATGAAATTAGTTGCTAGTAAGTGTGTTTCTTCTGATCCTAATGATATGCCTTTTGAGAATAACAATGAATCTATGGATGTGGATTTTGTTGGTAGGAATAATTTTGGTAACAACGCGTATAGAGGAAACTTTAATCCTAGGCCTTATCCTAGTAATTCCTCTAATAATTATGGTAATTCCTACAACAACTCTTATGGAAATTTTAATAAGATGCCCTCTGAATTTGAGACTAGTGTTAAAGAGTTTATGAATTCGCAAAAGAATTTCAATGCTTTGCTTGAAGAGAAATTGCTTAAAGTTGATGAATTGGCTAGGAACGTTGATAGAATTTCTCTTGATGTTGATTCTTTAAAGCTTATATCTATTCCTCCTAAGCATGATATCAATGAGTCTCTCAAAGCCATGAGAATTTCCATTGATGGGTGCAAAGAAAGAACCGCTAGGATGCGTGCTAAGAAAGATTGCTTTATGAAAGCGTGTTCTTCAAATTTCTATGAAAACAAAGATGAAGATCTAAAAGTTATTGATGTGTCCCCTATTAAATCTTTGTTTTGCAATATGAATCTTGATAATGATGGGACTGAATATGATCCACCTTTACCTAGAAGGCGTTCCAAAAATTCGGAGTTTTTAGATCTTGACGCTAAAATTGATAAAAGTGGGATTGAAGAAATCAAAACGTTAGATGCTAATAAACCCACTATTTTGCATTTCAAGGAATTTAATTATGAAAATTGCTCTTTGATAGATTGTATTTCCTTGTTGCAATCCGTGCAAAATTCTCATGAAGCGTTTACTAAACATATCGTTGATGCCTTGATGCAATCTTATGAAGAAAAGCTTGAGTTGGAAGTTTCTATCCCTAGAAAACTTTATGATGAGTGGGAACCTACTATTAAAATTAAGATTGAGGATCATGAGTTCTATGCTTTATGTGATTTTGGTGCTAGTGTTTCCACTATTCCCAAAACTTTGTGCGATTTGCTAGATTTCCGTGATTTTGATGATTGCTCTCTAAACTTGCACCTTGCGGATTCCACTATAAGAAACCTATGGGAAGAAGTAATGATGTTCTTATTGTTTCAAATAGGAATTATGTGCCCGTGGATTTTATCGTTCTTGACATAGATTGCAATCCTTCATGTCCTATTATTCTAGGTAGACCTTTCCTTAGAACGATTGGTGCAATTATTGATATGAAGGAAGGGAATATTAGATTTCAATTTCCACTAAAGAAAGGCATGTAACACTTCCCTAGGAAGAAAATAAAACTACCATATGAATCTATTATGAGAGCCACTTATGGATTGCCTACCAAAGATGGCAATACCTAGATCTATCCTTGCTTTTATGCCTAGCTAGGGGCGTTAAACGATAGCGCTTATTGGGAGGCAACCCAATTTTATTTTTAGTTTTTTGCTTTTTGCTTCTGTTTAGGAATAAATAATTGTTCTAGCCTCTGGTTAGATGTGTTTTTATGTTTTAATTAGCGTTCGTGCCAAGTTAAACCTATAGGATCTTCTTGGATGATAGTTATTTGATCTTGCTGTAATTTCCAGAAACTTTCTGTTTACGAAAATAATTGTTAAAAATCACCAGAACGTGATAAAATAGTGATTCCAATTGCTTCTGATCAATAAACAAATTGTCTAGGTCTTCCTATTTTGGCTGATGTTTTGCAGTTCCAGAAGTTTGCGTTAGTTACAGATTACTACAGACTGTTCTGTTTTTGACAGATTCTGTTTTTCGTGTGTTGTTTGCTTATTTTGATGAATCTATGGCTAGTAAAATAGTTTATAAACCATAGAGAAGTTGGAATACAGTAGGTTTAACACCAATATAAATAAAGAATGAGTTCATTACAGTACCTTGAAGTGGTCTTTTGTTTTCTTTCGCTAACGGAGCTCACGAGATTTTCTGTTAAGTTTTGTGTTGTGAAGTTTTCAAGTTTTGGGTGAAAGATTTTGATGGATTATGGAACAAGGAGTGGAAAGAGCCTAAGCTTGGGGATTCCCATGGCACCCCCAAGATAATCTAAGGACACCATAAATCCAAAGCTTGCGGATGCCCCGGAAGGCATCCCCTCTTTTCGTCTACTTCCATCGGTAACTTTACTTGGAGCTATATTTTTATTCACCACATGATATGTGTTTTGCTTGGAGCGTCTTGTATGATATGAGTCTTTGCTTTTTAGTTTACCACAATCATCCTTGCTGTACACACCTTTTGAGAGAGCCATACATGATTTGGAATTTGTTAGAATACTCTATGTGCTTCGCTTATATCTTTTGAGTTATATAGTTTTGCTCTAGTACTTCACTTATATCTTTTAGAGCACGGTGGTGGATTTGTTTTATAGAAACTATTGATCTCTCATGCTTCACTTAGATTATTTTGAGAGTCTTAAATAGCATGGTAATTTGCTTAAATAATCTTAATATGCTTGGTATTCAAGATTAGTAAAAACTTTCTTATGAGTGTGTTGAATACTATGAAAAGTTTGATGCTTGATAATTGTTTTGAGATATAAAGATGGTGATATTAGAGTCATGCTAGTTGGGTAGTTGTGAATTTGAGAAATACTTGTGTTAAAGTTTGTGATTCCCATAGCATGCACGTATGGTGACCCGTTATGTGATGAAGTCGGAGCATGATTTATTTATTGATTGTCTTCCTTATGAGTGGCGGTCGGGGACGACCGATGGTCTTTTCCTACCAATCTATCCCCCTAGGAGCATGCGCGTAATACTTTGCTTTGATAACTTGTAGATTTTTGCAATAAGTATATGAGTTCTTTATGACTAATGTTGAGTCCATGGATCATACGCACTTTCTTCCTTCCACCATTGCTAGCCTCTCTAATACCGCGCACTTTTCGCCGGTATCATACACCCACCATAAACCTTTCAGAACAGCCACCATATCTACCTATCATGGCATTTCCATAGCCATTCCGAGATATATTGCCATGCAACTTTCCAACGTTCCGTTTATTATGACACGCTCCATCATTGTCATATTGCTTAGCATGATCATGTAGTTGACATCGTATTTGTGGCAAAGCCACCGTTCATAATTCTTTCATACATGTCACTCTTGATTCATTGCATATCCCGGTACACCGCCGGAGGCATTCATATAGAGTCATATTTTGTTCTAAGTATCGAGTTGTAATTGTTGAGTTGTAAGAAAATAAAAGTGTGATGATCTTCATTTTTAGAGCATTGTCCCAAGTGAGAAAAAGGATGATGGAGACCATGATTCCCCCACAAGTCGGGATGAGACTCCGGACGAAAAAAAAGAGGCCATAAAAAAAGGCCCAAATAAAAAAATGAGAGAAAAAGAGAGAAGGGACAATGTTACTATCCTTTTACCACACTTGTGCTTCAAAGTAGCACCATGATCTTCATGATAGAGAGTCTCTCATTTTGTCACTTTCATATACTAGTGGGAATTTTTCATTATAGAACTTGGCTTGTATATTCCAATGATGGGCTTCCTCAAAATGCCCTAGGTCTTCGTGAGCAAGCGAGTTGGATACACACCCACTTAGTTTCTTTTGTTGAGCTTTCATATACTTATAGCTCTAGTGCATCCGTTGCATGGCAATCCCTACTCACTCACATTGATATCTATTGATGGGCATCTCCATAGCCCGTTGATACGCCTGGTTGATGTGAGACTATCTTCTCCCCTTTTTGTCTTCTCCACAACCACCATTCTATTCCACATATAGTGCTATGTCCATGGCTCACGCTCGTGTATTGCGTGAAGATTGAAAAAGTTTGAGAACGTCAAAAGTATGAAAAAATTGCTTGGCTTGTCATCGGGGTTGTGCATGATTTAAATACTTTGTGTGGTGAAGATAGAGCATAGCCAGACTATATGATTTTGTAGGGATAACTTTCTTTGGCCATGTTATTTTGAGAAGACATGATTGCTTTGTTAGTATGCTTGAAGTATTATTATTTTTATGTCAATATTAAACTTTTGTCTTGAATCTTTCAGATCTGAATATTCATACCACAATTAAGAAGAATTACATTGAAATTATGTCAAGTAGCACTCCGCATCAAAAATTCTGTTTTTATCATTTACCTACTCGAGGACGAGCAGGAACTAAGCTTGGGGATGCTTGATACGTCTCCAACGTATCTATAATTTTTGATTGCTCCATGCTATATTATCTACTAACCTATTAACCGGAGGCCCAGCCCAGAATTGCTGTTTTTGCCTACTTCAGAGTTTCGCAGAAAAGGAATATCAAACGGAGTCCAAACGGAATGAAACCTTCGGGAACGTGATTTTTAGGAAGAATATGATACAGCAGACTTGGACCCTACGTCAAGAAACAAAAGAGGAGGCCATGAGGTAGGGGGCGCGCCTACCCCCAAGGGCGCGCCCTCCACCCTCATGGGCCCCCTGTTGCTCCACCGACGTACTCCTTCCTCCTATATATACCTACGTACCCCCAAACGATCAGATACAGAGCCAAAAAACTAATTCCACCGCCGCAACCTTCTGTACCCACGAGATCCCATCTTGGGGCCTGTTCCGGAGCTCCGCCGGAGGGGGCATCCATCACGGAGGGCTTCTACATTAACATCATAGCCTCTCCGATGAAGTGTGAGTAGTTTACCTCAGACCTTCGGGTCCATAGTTAGTAGCTTATGGCTTCTTCTCTCTTTTTGGATCTCAATACAATGTTCTCCCCCTCTCTCGTGGAGATCTATTCGATGTAATCTTCTTTTGCGGTGTGTTTGTTGAGACCGATGAATTGTCGGTTTATGATCAAGATTATCTATGAACAATATTTGAATCTTCTCTGAATTCTTTTATGTATGATTGGTTATCTTTGCAAGTCTCTTCGAATTATCAGTTTGGTTTGGCCTACTAGATTGATCTTTCTTGCAATGGGAGAAGTGCTTAGCTTTGGGTTCAATCTTGCGGTGTCCTTTCCCAGTGACAGTAGGGGCAGCAAGGCACGTATTGTATTGTTGCCATCGAGGATAACAAGATGGGGTTTTTATCATATTGCATGAATTTATCCCTCTACATCATGTCATCTTGCTTAAGGCGTTACTCTGTTTTCATGAACTTAATACTCTAGATGCATGCTGGATAGCGGTCGATGAGTGGAGTAATAGTAGTAGATGCAGGCAGGAGTCGGTCTACTTGTCTCGGACGTGATGCCTATATACATGATCATACCTAGATATTCTCATAACTATGCTCAATTCTGTCAATTGCTCAACAGTAATTCGTTCACCCACCGTAAAATACTTATGCTCTTGAGAGAAGCCACTAGTGAAACCTATGGCCCCCGGGTCTATCTTCATCATATTAATCTTCCAACACTTAGTTATTTCCTGTGCTTTTATTTTACTTTGCATCTTTATCATAAAAATACCAAAAATATTATCCTATCATATCTATCAGATCTCACTCTCGTAAGTAACCGTGAAGGGATTGACAACCCCTTATCGCGTTGGTTGCGAGGATTTATTTGTTTTATGTAGGTGTGAGGGACTCGCACGTAGCCTCCTACTGGATTGATACCTCGGTTCTCAAAAACTGAAATACTTACGCTACTTTGCTGCATCACCCTTTCCTCTTCAAGGGAAAACCAACGTAGTGCGCAAGAGGTAGCAAGGAGCGCCCCTAGGAGTGGACACCCGCCAAGGCCTCGCCAGCTCCTGAGGTGCTCGTCCCCAGCCCGTCGGCCGAGGCCCAAAGGCCCCGGAGCTTCTGGCTTCTTCCTCCACCGCCATCAGCCCGTAGGTCTTGGCGGCGGCACTGCCTCCCTCTTCTGCCTTCACATCAGCTCACAATCCTTCTGCCTCGCCTGATGCCCTGGAGCACGCTCTTTCTGCGCTGACCCTGTTGCGGGAGGACCTTCAAGGCCCCGACCGTCACCTGGTGGCCCGGCGCCTGGAGCTGGTCTCTGGCTGGCTCCACTCTGATGCGTCCATCCGAGAGGCGCTGAGCCAGGCCGTGGCGGCATCCAAGAAAGACAAGCAGGCTGCAGCCCGGGCTGCGGCTGCCCACGAGGTGGCGCTGAAGGACGTCGGGGCTGCCCAGGATCGCTGTCGATCGCGGGAGGCCGATCTGGCGACCGTGCACAACGAGCGTGCTGCTGAGGCTCGAGGCCGCCAGGCGAAGGAGGAGAAGATGAAGGCCCGAGAGGAGGCCGTCAGGGGTCGGGACGCCGAGCTGGAGCACTTGGCGAAGGTGCAGGTCATGAAGCGCAGCCGGCTGGAGAAGCTGGAGCAGGAGATGAAGGCAAAGAAGGCCGAGCTGGAAGCCAAGGCGAAGGTCCTGGCCGAGGACCGCGAGGCCTTCAAGTCCCTTGAGGATAAATCCCATGTGGCGCTGCGGGCACTCTACAAGAAGGGCTTGGAGGAGCCGCTGGCGAAAGACGACGAGGGCCCCGCCCAGCTGCTTCATCACCTGGTCGAGGCGCTTGAGGGCATCATGGACGGAATCGGTCCCTTGGTGGAGGGGGAGGCCCGCACTCTCCTCGGCTGCACTGACGCACGTCTTCGGCCACCTCCATCTTCGCGATCTTGACGCCGACCTTGACGAGCTGCTCGAGCCCGTGGACGACGAGCGCTGTGCAGCTGCTGCCAAAGCCGTGAAGAGCCAGGTGGAGGCCTTGCTGGAGAAGTTCCGCGCCTTTGATCCTGCGCCCTCAACTGGCGGTGCTGCTGCACCAGCAACTCCTGCGGGCGGTGTAGGCGAGGGCAACGCTCCTGTGGAAGGGGCATCCCTTGCAGGTGATGGCGACGTCCAGGGATGACGAGATGGCTTGCTGGCGGCTCCTTTCCTGTTTGGTTTCTGCAACATGCACCATGCCTCGTGGAGGCGTTTAAACTTGTGTTTGGTACTGGGGAAGCAATATGTCCTGTAATATTTGTTTGGGATTTTGCGATTTCCTTTCCATTTGCTTGGTGTTCTACGTCAGCAGGGCCTAGCCCCGCGCATACCTCAGCCGCCGTTGGGTCGTCCGGATCACCAGGACGAGACCAAGGGGTGAGGGGCTATGTGGCAAGTTAGGCTCCTGAGTCGCAATGCTCAGGAGTCCCCCTTGATGCGCAAACAGCTTACAGAAAGGAGATGCAGGTGTAGGCCCAACGTTCTACGTCGGCAGGGCCCGACCCCGCGCGTACCTCAGCCACCGTTGGGTCGTCCAGATCACCAGGACGAGACCAAGGGGTGAGGGGCTACGTGGCCAGTTAGGCTCCTGAGTCGCGATGCTCAGGAGTCCCCCTTGACTTCCAAATGACCTTCATACCTTGGCTCCGCATGGGAGGGCGCGTGACGACCAGGTCTGAGGGACCTGGCAGGGCAGCGTACGCTTGGGCGTGACCCGAGCGTAGCCCCCATGCCCAGCCCCCTCTCGCGGCTCTCCCGAGGGGAAAGCATTGCGGTGAGGCTGGACACCGAGCCGGGTGGCTCCCTGAGGTTGGTACGGCCAAGGGGGCAACCTCAGTTGTTTATTACCAGCGCGGAGCATAGTGCTTCCACACTTGCACGGGCATAGCCGCTCCTCGACCGTGTCGACTGCCAGCGTGGAGCATGGTGCTTCCACTGGTGCATGGGTGAGGGCTCCCTCTGAGTGGAGCCCCCGGGGCGTGTACAGCCTCGCCTGACACGTGGCTTGCATGGCAGGGCTAGACGAGGTGTGTCTGGGCACTCGTGAGCCAGTGCGGGACTCACGAGGCCCTACCTCATGGCGGGTTGCGCCTGGTCTTGGTTCTTGATAGCTGTAGTGGTCCTGCAAGATGGTTAGGCAACCTGCGTCGGGCGAATTTCCTGAGGCGATCACATGAGAAGGCCAAACACCAACGACCCCAGGAGCTGACATGAGCGGGGCCGGCCCGCCAGATAGAGCTCAGTCGTTAGGTTTATCGACCCTGTAGGGACGGACCTGAGCACAGACGTCGTGCCTAGTCTTCTCATGCGAAGAATCCTGAAGAAAGATGACCGGCGCGCGGCTCCCACGGCGGCGAGGCACCGGGTCGCGCGCCCTAGACTGCCCATCCATGACTAGCTCATGCGAGAACAAGGCACCAAGGGCCACAGGAGGTGACGTACATGGGAGCGGGCCCGCAAGCCAGAGCTCAGCCTCTTGGGTTTGGCGACGCTACAGGGACGGACCCGAGCACAGACACCGTGCCAGTTCTCGTCATGAGGTGGTCGCGGGTGGACTTGCTAGGGCGTGCGGCATTCAAGGCATTGTAGTGTCGGGCAGGCAGGTGGCAATCATAAGTAACTCATGAGATGGAACAAGCTAGCTTAGATAAATGCGAGAACGATACATGCCACTGGGACGGCCCGAGCGGCCTGGGGATGACGCAACCCGAGGGGCGCCCCCAGTAGAGTAAGCTAAAGATGCAAAAGGATACATGCCGCAGGGACAGGCCCGTGCGACCTAGGAATCGTGCTGCCCGAGGGGTGCTCCCAGCTGAATAAACTTGGAAAATGTCACCTGGTTCCGTTGTCGAGGGGGCGTTGGGGTAGCCGAAGACACGTGATGAAGGAGCCGCTCCTCATGAGCCGCCAGGGCCCGGAACCTCTGGAGGCTTAGGGGGCTCGGGCGGTTCCTTGTGGACCGTCTCCATCTCCTCCAGGACTACGTGATGCCTGGCATCCTGAGCTGCCAGGGTGCTCCGTAGATGTCGCTGGTAGGTGGCCTCCACGTTCAGCAAGCCAAATGGCATGCGAACGTAACTGTGAAGTGGGCCCTCGCAGCGCCCAACACGCGAAGGCCAGAAACGATCCTGAGACGCGGCTCCGTTGAGCCCTGGAATGTCGATGCAGACACGCAGCCCGCCATCCTCGCCAGGATGGGGAGCTGCGCTGGGTGGCCGGCGGTTGCCGCGCTTGGTCCTTGCTTCTTGAACCTCCTGGGTGGCCTTGCTGATGAACTCCTGAGCGCTGGGCACTCCTCGCCTAGTGCCCTCCTGAGGGAAACGTGCCGCGAAGCATGCCTCCACGTGGTGCCCGAGCGCCTCCCTCGTGATGTTGGCTAGGTCTGAGGCCCTCCAGAAGAGAGCCCCCGAGCCTTGCCCGAGGAGGGCGCTGGGTGCGCCTTCCTATGCGAGGGAAGGAGGTGCCCCAGGTGCGGGCGCTGATCCTGAGGCAGCGCCGCTGGAGACGCTGCTCTCCTGAGTCCCTGTGCGGAGTAGTTGCTTCTTCTTCTCGGGGATGGCCTCGGGAGGGTACTAGATGCTCTCGCTGTCGGGGTCTTCGATTGCTGCGGCTTGGAAGGCGCGCTCCAAGGAGCACGCCGCATCTCTTTCTTCGCAGGGGACCGTGATGATTCCTCCGCTTCTTGGCATCTTGAGGACGTTGTAGCCATGGTGGGTCACTGCCATGAACTTGGCTAATGCTAGGTACCCAAGGATGGCGTTGTACGGCAGACGGATGTGGGCGACGTCAAAGTCGATGAGCTCGGTGCGGTAGTTGTCGCGTTGGCCTAAGGTGACAGGGAGGCGGACTTGCCCTATCGGGGTGGTAGAGCCGTCGGTCACTCCTGAGAAGGGATTGGTAGGCTATAGCTGATCTTATGGCACTTGGAGGCTGTCGAATGTCTCGATGGACAGGACGTTAAGCCCTGCGCCGCCATCGGTGAGGGTCTTGGTGACTTGGACGTTGCTGATGACAGGCGAGCAAAGCATCGGGAGGGCGCCAGCAGTGGCCGCGCACTTGAGTTGATCTGATTTGATGAACTGAAGGTGATGGCGCACATGGACCACCTGAGTGGGCACGTGGCCTCAAGCCTGGGAAGGGCCGCATTCACTTCGCGAGCAAACTGCTTGAAGATGCGCTGGGAAGCTGGGGCCTGAGCGCCGCCCAAGATGCAAGCGATGGCGCGTGGCTCCTGGAAGCCCCCAGCCCCCTCGTCCTGATGGTGGTTATCGTTCCTTCTTGGTGGTGGCGGCAGTGGAGGGAGACCAGCATTGCCCTGAGGGCGGTCCTCGTGAGGCTGGTCCCTCCATGCACCCTCATGAGGCTAGTCCTGCCAGCGGTCCTCACGAGGCCGGTCGTGCCACTCCTGGCGGGGGCCGTGGTCATCCCAGCGTCCTCCACCTCGTCCTCCTCCTCGGCCGTAGCCTCGGTCGTTGCGCTCAGGGCGTCGACCGAAGCGTCCATCTCGAATGGCCCTGAGCTCTTGATAGTCGTTGGTGTTGTGGCTGTGTACGTTGTGGAAGCCGTAGAACGGACAACTGCTCTGGGACGACTCGGGGTGGTCCTGGCCGCGCTTCGTGTCTAGGTCCACCGCGAGCATGGCCACCCCCTTGCGCTTCGCATCCTTGGCCTTGTCTTTTCTTCTCCTCTGGGTCGGTAGCAGGGAGCTCGAGGAGGGAAAGGCGCCCTTCCTCAGCTCTTGCGCACTTGGTTGCCAAGTTGAACAG
Source organism: Triticum aestivum (assembly GCF_018294505.1). NCBI lineage: Eukaryota > Viridiplantae > Streptophyta > Magnoliopsida > Poales > Poaceae > Triticum > Triticum aestivum. Next base: position 351,794,610 of record NC_057814.1, read on the forward strand.
CTCCAGAGCCGTGCATAGCTCCTCATGGATGGCGAGCTCCCCCTTCATCTTGACGTCGCGGACTCCATCATAAAAAGGCTGAAATGATGGCCTCATCCGGCACCTTCGGGATCTTGAGGCGAACGCTGTTGAAGCGCTGGATGTACTTCTGCAAGGTCTCTCCCGGCTGCTGCTTGATGCGGCGCAGGTCGCCCGCGGCCGGAGGGCGGTCGCGAGTGCCCTGGAAGTTGGCGACGAAGCGGTTGCGCATCCCACCCCAGGAAGAGATCGACCCCGGGGGCAAGTTCAGGAGCCACGAGCGTGCACCATCCTTGAGAGCCATGGGGAACCAGTTCGCCATGACCTTCTCGTTGCCGTTGGCCGCCTCGATGCTCAGCTCGTAGAGTTGCAAGAACTCCGCAGGGTCGGGGGTGCCGTCGTAGCAAGGAGGCAGAACTGGCTTGAACTTGCCGGGCTAGACGACCCTACGCGGCTCTAGAGTGAAGGCGCGGCAGCCTGCTGTGGCCACCGGGGCCCTTTGCAGAGGCAGAGCCTGCCCTTGATGTCCGCGCACCACCACCGCAGGCGGCACGCAGTCTTGTCGTGGTGGCGCCGGGAGCGTGGGAGCGTTTTCTTGCGGCCGGGGAACCTCTTGGCAGCTTCCTTCTTCTCGTGCGGGCGCCCTGCGCGGTGGGTCGCACCGGGGGGCCGCGCGCCTTAGCGCCAGGATACCGTCTTTGTGCGGAGGTGGCGGAGGCGCCCCGCGGGCTATGTCACCCGCGGCTGGAGGAGGGCGTGGTAACGAGAGAGACAGGACAGGCGAGCGCCCAGCGGCGCTAACGAGCTCGGCGATGCGGTCCAGCTAGTCCTCGTAGAGGTCGTCGACTGGGCGGTAGCGCAGGAGCTCACGTGCCATGAGCAGCGCGGCCTGCGCATCTGTCGGTGCACGACGAGCGTGAGATGATGACCCGGCCGGAGTTAGCAATGTAGTGCCGGTGCGGCCGTCCTGCCGCACGGAGGGGTGCAGCGAGGACGCTTGCAGCTCGTTTCCCGCCGGGCCAGTGGCTGCGTTGGCGGCGGGTGACAGAGAACGACGGGGAGGCCCGCCGACAGGGGCCGTCTGAGTGACACGGGCGGCGAGGGCGGCCCGGCGCTCGGCGCGGGCTTGACGCGCGTCTGCCATGGATGCGGTGGAGTGGTGAAATGTGGATCAACGGCAGGAAAGGTTCAGCGCACCCCTACCTGGCGCGCCAAATGTCAGATTTTGGGTTCCGGCAAAATCCTCAAGGTTCGAACACTGGGGTGCGCACGAAGATCTCTCCCTCCCCTAGCTCTCACGCTCACCACGATCTAAAAGCTCTGCGCGTCGAACCTGAAGAACAAGGGACACAGGGTTTATACTGGTTCGAGCCACCGATGTGGTGTAATACCCTACTCCAGTGTGGTGTGGTGGATTGCCTCTTGGGCTAAGGATGAACAAGTACAAGGGGAGAACAGCCTCCTGGGGAGAGGTGTTCTTGAGCTCGGTGAGCTTGTGTGGAGGAGGGTGGTCTGAATGATCCAAGATCACTTGCCTCCTACTGTGGTGGCTAGTCCTATTTATAGAAGCCCTGGTCCTCTTCCCAAATGTAGGCGGGAAGGGATCCAACAACGGCCAAACTTGAAGGGAGACAACCAGTACAAGTTATCCGGACTAAAGGTGGTCTTCCCCTGCCAAAGGCTCTGGTGGTGACGCCGTCCTGGGCTCCACGGTGACATCCGTCCTGCCGTCCTGCTGGTCTTGATCTTGTTTCACCGATATGGAAACCTTTTCCTGATGCCTCGGGACTCCTCGCCTGCGCTTGCCTCTTTAGCACCAAAGAGGAAACGAGTACACTACGCGTGCTGGCGCCCGCCTGGCGCCCGCCAGGCCTTGGTCGTCACAACTCACGTCATGGGAACCTCACGAGGTGCCCCTCGCCTTGATCTCTCCGCCCCTCGCGAGCTAGCCTGGTGAGGCCGCCCCCGAGGAGGTCTTGTGTCGTCCGCCTCGCGAGGCTTGGCCCCTCGCGAGGGTCTTGAGTGTTTGCTGGTGAAGATGGGCCGTACCAGGCCACTGGTGGAGCCACGCCGTGGGCGGCAGGCAGGCAAGTCTGGGGACCCCCGTTCCCAGAACGCCGACATGCATGTCACATCCCTAGTTCTGGTATGCTCTGAGCTAGCTAGTCATGTGTTGCATCATGTTTAAATTCTTTTGAATTTGAAATGGGGATTGACCAAACCCTAGCATTAGATCAAATCAAATAGGTTCAACATAAAATCATTTTCAATGAACCCAAAATGCCCTTTGGAAATGTTCATGATTTCTGATAAAGGTGAAAACCTCTGCTAAAAATGATGAACATATTTCTAGGACATTCTGGATCTTTGAACTAACTCATATCATACTTGAATTGGAGCATTTAAATCCTATAAATATTTATAAATGCTCTAATAATTCTGAAACTAGTTGTGGGTTGTTGGAAATAATCCAAACACTGCCCACAATTATTTTCAAGGTTTTACAAAATGGATTAGTATTTTTACTAATTCAAAACAGAATAAAAGAAATAGAAAACTGAAACAAAAGGAAAAGAGAGCTTACCTGAAACTAACCTGAGGCCCACTTACCTGGTGGCCCAGCAGGACCAGCCCAGCTGCAGCCCAGCCCAGCTCCTTTCCGTCATCTTCCTCCTGCCAGTAGGAGCAGCTCGCTGTCGCGCGCGCGCTCGCCCCTGGCCACCTCCTGCTTCGCGCTGGCGAGCTCCCCTTCGTCCCGACGAAGCGCCTGGAGACGCCCGAGCCCCCTGGTCCTTCCCCTCACTCGCGGCCTCTCTCCCCTCTGCTCTCTCTGTTCGTGGGCGCCCGAGAATGCCGACGAGCACCGCCGCATCCACCGTCCACCCCTCGCCTTGTCGATGCGCCCAGAAGAACCTTCGTCGACTCCTGCATCGTCTACGCCAACCCGTTCGACCGCGGGAGCTCTGCAACGTCGACCTCGAGCTCATCTTCACCGCGCCCGCCGGAGATCTCCCTCGTCGCTCCGCTCGCTCCGGTGCTTCCCCGAGCTCGTCGACCCGCTCAGCGTGCTCACTGTGAGCTCCTGCCCCGGACACCCCTCCTCTTTGCCTCTCTTGCATGCCGTAGCCACTGTGTTGCCTGCGCCCGAACGCGCCACCGCCCGAGCTCGTCGCTGACGAGGCTCCGGTGACCATTTGGTCCCGCTCATATGTCCGTTGGCCTCGTGCGCATGCGAAGAGCCCGTAGGTACTAACTGCTAGCTTCTCCGCGCGCTGCGTCGTCGGTTTCGTCGACGTCCGAGCTCCGGCCGCCGCCCAGCTCGCTGCCGTCGCTGCCACCGGCCACCCCAGCTCGCCCCGCATGCTCCACCAGATGCGCCTCACCGCGCCGCGCCCGTACAGCCTAGCCACGCGACCTCCCGTCGCCGGAGATGGCCGGACGAGGAGCGCCGCCGCGTTCTGCTTAGCGTCGGCGGCTAAACGCCGGGTAGGTGACGTCGTAGGTCAGTTTAGCCACTAACCCCACGGTTAGTTTAACCCGGGTGCCACTGACGGATGGGCCCCACGCGCTATTTAACCCCGGGATTTATTCCCTGTTTAGCTTAGACTAACCCACCGGGCCCACACGTCAGGTTGACTTTGCTGACGTGGCTGCTGACCGGACCCACCTGTCATTGACCCTAGGATGCACTGGGTCACTCAGCAGTGGACCCCACTGGTCAGGTTTGACCTGGACCCGCTAGTTGACCTGCTGACATCACCCTAACACAGTGCTGATGCAGTAAAGCCTTTCTGGAATTAAAATAAATCAGAAATGATTTATAAATTCCAGAAAATGCACAAAACTTCTAAAAATCATAGAAATTCATCTGTAACTCCAAATGCAAAGATTTATATATGAAATTTGATCAGAAAAATCCAATATTTCCATCTGTACTGGTTCCATGCATGTTAGAACAATTTAACCTTGCTGTTTAGGTGAAACAAGTTAATGCACTAATATGACTTCTTATTTTGGGTTTGCATTTGAATCCTTGATTCAAATGAACTCAAACCAATCTGTTCTAAGTTGCATTAGCAAAAACACACCCATATTGCCAAATCATTGCATGCATCATATTGTTGCATATTGCCATGTAATGATTGTGCTACCGATGTGATTTTCATGGCAGGTTCTGCCTCCGAGGATATTCACGAGTATCCAGCTGAAGGGCAGTATCTCACTACCACTCTGCCAGGCAAGCAAAACCCCCTTGTTCATTCCGATACAATCCCACTCTCTCGCTCCTGCTCTCTTTTACTGCATTAGGACAACATCGATTCAACTATTACATGCTGCGGTAGCTGAACCCCTTTTCCTCTGCATGACCTGTCATTGCCACAATAAATAGATGAAACCCATTAGCATGAGTAGGAGTTGTTTGAGCCCTGATGTGCCTACTCATTCATGCTTGTTTGTCATGCCTGCTACTGCTTAGAGTTGGGTCAGGTCTGATTCATCGAGGATGAATTGGAATGTGGTGAACATGTCTTACTGTTGAGAGCTAAGTGTGTGAACACGATTTGGTAAAGGTAGCGGTGAGAGGCCATGTAGGAGTACATGGTGGGTTGTCTCATTGAAACCGTCCTCAGGAACTGAGTTCTGTGTTTGTGATCCATGAACAGCTACTATCACACATTGGGATCCTTCACTAACTCTCTCGACTTATTAATCGCCTTGATCTCTGTCCAGGAGTTGCAACTAGTTTCTGGTGTTTGTAGGATATGTGTTGGAGGCCGTGCGTAGCGCTGACCCTAGGGTCGGCTATGATGCGGTAGATACACCATGGCCCGGTGTACCGGGCGCCCGTTTGGTGTCTCGGGAACCCTGCACACATCGTTTGGGGCTGTGAGCGAAACTCCGGCCGGATCTCCTCGCGGATGGAACCCGAATAGGCGATAAACCTGGACTAGAGACTTGTGTGGTTAGTCAGGTCGTGGCTGACTCCCTCGCCAGGCTTCCGCTTGAAGGTTGCCGAGATACACGACGTGTACATGGTGGTATGTGGCGAGAGCGTGTGTGAAGAAGTACACCCCTGCAGGGTTAACTTCATCTATTCGAATAGCCGTGTCCGCGGTAAAGGACTTCTGGGTTGCATGTACAGTTCATAGATAAGTGAAAGTGGATACTCTAAAACTCGCAAGATAAGCGTGAGTGCTATGGATGGCCTTCTCGTAGGGAGACGGGAGCGGATCCATAGTGGTGTATTGATATGGTGAATATGTGGACTCGTGTGCGCCACCTCAAAAGAGTTACTTGCAGTCATAGTTTAGGATAGCCACTGAGTCAAAGCTGGCTTGCTGCAGTCAAACTCCACCACCCCCTTTATTGATACTGATGCATATGTAGCTAGTTCTGATGTTAGTCTTGCTGGGTACATTTGTACTCACGTTTGCCTATTTTATGTTTTGCAGAGAGACGTCAGTCTCGCTAGTAGTTCCGCGTGGACTTCGACGTTTAGCTTGTTACCTCAGCTACGATCTTGTACCCTTGGGAGGGTCTTGTAGATAGTGAGGCTTCTCAGCCTTCTTCATTTGTAGTTGTCCGTACTCAGACATGTTTATGCTTCCGCTCGATGCTTGTATGCTCTGTATGTTGGGTCATGAGACCATGATTGTAATACTTGGCTCCTCGGAGCCTAATGAATAAATACTTGAGTCGTAGAGTTATGTTGTGATGCCATGTTGTATTTACACATATCGAGCATATTGTGTGTATGATTGAAATGCTTGGTATGTGTGGGATCCGACAACCTAGTTGTTTATCCTTGGTAGCCTCTCTTATGGGGAAATGTAGTCTTGTGCTTCCATGAGCCATAGTAGTCCGCTATAGCCCGGTTCACCAGAGTCCTGCTAGCCCAGCACTACTGCTGCGGAACACTTAACTGGGCGGCATGTGATTCACTTCGTTCCTGTGTCTGTCCCTTCGGGGAAATGTCACGCGGTGACATCCGGAGTCCTGCCTAGCCTGCTACAGCCCGGTTCACCGGAGTCCTGTTAGCCCAATGCTACAGCCCGGATTCGCACACTGCTGACTGACATGCTCGATGTTGATTCATCTATGCCTGTCCCCGTAAGTTAGTGCCACTTTGGGTTCATGACTAGTCATGTCGGCCCGGGTTCTCTGTCATATGGATGCTAGCGACACTATCATATACGTGAGCCAAAAGGCGTAAACGGTCCCGGGTAAGGCGACACCCGTGGGAATACCATGCGTGAGGCCGCAAAGTGATATGAGGTGTTACCAGCTAGATCGATGTGACTTGGAATCGGGGTCCTGACAATGCATCTACTACTATTACTCCACACATCGACTGCTATCCAGCATGCATATAGTGTATTAAGTTCATGGAAAAAATGGACTAATGCTGTAACATCCCAATTTTCAATTTGGATGTCAACAATTAGATCATTCATATGCATCCATGATTTATGAATTTTGCCCCATGGACTTTCATTTGAATCAGATCCAAGGGACTTTGAGCAACTGGACTTGAAACCTCTGGAAGGTCTTCTCATCCCAAATAATTATTCTGATGTGGGTTTAATTAAACCATGATCCCCAGGGGCTCTCACGAAAATAACAATTTGGGAACCTATGATCCTCGGAGGCTCTCATAGGTGGGTTAAATTGGAGGCGGTCCAATTTAACAATAGGTTGATTAAAATGAAAAGAAACAAAATTTCGCTAGTGAGTAGAAGTAAGACAAAATTGGCTTTATGCAAAATAAACCTTAGAGCTTTCCACTTGTTATATCCTTGCATGTAGATGATAGGTCTGTTTTCATACTTTGGGTGTGACTTGCCAATACATTCAATGTATTGACCCTTTGTGGCTGCAATGTTTCATGTTGCAGATCTTTCAGACGAAGAGTAAGGTGCGATAGGTCGTTGTTCTGCACTTAGTTTTGCCGTGGAGTTGATGGACTCATTTACCTTCGAAGCTTCCGTGGTTATTTTATTTAGATGGCCTTCAGCCATATTATTGTAATAATTACTCTTTTGAGGACCTTGATGTAATAAAGTGTGTGATTGCACTGGTACGCATCGGTGCTATACAAACGGTTTTTAACCCCTTTCCGCGACGGCATTCGGAACCGTCGCCAAGTGAGTGACGGCGATAGGGGTTCCTGGCACACATGCTCGGCAAAATGAGGTCGTGTGCGACCGGCGAGCGCTCAAATATGGTTATACGTACAGTAGTGCTAAAAATACAATTATACAGGCGAAATTGTTTCCGGGCGCAAGTACATCCCACACAGTCAGTCCCCGCTAAACGTTTCTGTTCGTATGTACATCCCACACAGTCACTCCAAGGAAAACATTTCCATTCGCAGGTATATCACACACAATTTTCCCCCTTAAATCGTTTGTGATAGCCTTGCCATTGCACACGATACTAACAATTTTATCGTTTGCGTTAATGAATGCATCACACACGGTGCGTAGAAGAAACTGCGTGGCAAAGGTTTTCCATCACACATAGTTTTTATGTGGTAAACATTTGTGCAAGGTGGCCTAATGCAAACAGTTTTTTAGAGGATGCCGTGTGTGCAGTGGAGATTGATCGCGCACGTAGTGGATCCTAGAAACGTGTCTGATCTCCACGTCTATCGCGGACGTTTCGCTTTCGCAAACCGTGTGCAGTGTAATCCCTAATTTAAAAATCACAAGTTTTGAATTTGAAAGTAGGCAATCTCTTATTTCATATCCAACCATGTTTATTACAAATATAGGTTCAACCATGAATGCATAATTCGATGAACAGGTACATATACTGAAGAACTACAGAAGCACCAAGTAAAGAATGATGAACCACAGTTGTACTAAAGACTGTAAAGAGAGAGGCGAAAGACATTCTGGTTGCTGGAGAAGGTGAAGCGGAATGCCCATATTGTGCCCTCCTCCATGCGTAATGTGCGCACGACTCTAGGCCAACCCCTTGTGATGGCTGCCCGTCCATCCTTCACTGTCTTCATTTGACTTCTCGATGCTCATTGTAGTCTGGATGAAATACTTTAACCTTCATTGCGTGTCCACCAATCATGTACTTTGTTAGGTAATCTTGAGTGAACTGCTTCAGGAACCACAGCTAACGAAAAAGATTCATACATTCTTGTCTAACAACTCATTATGGGCAGTAAAAAGAGAAGCCTGCAGAGTTTGTAGTTACCATCCTACAGCTCACTGTTGTGTTGGATAGAGCATAAACAAATAATTTGCTTGCCACCATTCGTATCTTTTTGCTAATAATCCTTATCAGTTTCCTCACTTGATGCTTGTTCATGAATATCTCATTGCCCCATACGCAAAAAGGGTCGATGCGTAGATCCTTGCCAAGGGAATATGTACCTATAGGCAACAAGTCAATATTAGAAGCTAACAAGTGTCCAGGCCTGGATCTATATGCACTACATTATGGAACGACGGGGGGACTACAAGCCGAGGGATGAAGCTAACCTCAGCGGTAAATGGTGGCCACTCCCGTTGTTGTCCTGCATAAGTAGTGGAAAGCCATGATAAGTACAGCAACCTTAACATCAAACAAATATAGCAAAGGTAAACAACATCATCTCCAAATGATAGCTTGAATGTGTTGGTTTCAGCATGTTGTTAAAGCAGGTATAAAATGGAAGGCAATGTTACCGACAGCAGGCCTAACTGTCATCAAATATTGCAATTCAAACTAGTATTGTTGAAAATGAATAGAACGTAGGTAATGCTTAAACATCACACTGGATAAATGTATAAAACTGAAATAAAGGGCATGTGTTAACTACACCAGGCATAACTGGAACCAAATATAGCCGTTCAAACTGGTATTGATGCAGTCGAGCGGCACAATTCTGACTTGCACATAATGAACAACACATTGTGAATGACTAAAATAAACAAGGCATAAATGATTAGTATAACAACCAAATATAGCCATTGAAGACTGGACAGAGTCTCACTACAACCAACCTAACAAGCAAATACAGATAAACAGGGCATATGCTTGAAAACTGGACAAATGCTCACTGCAACCAACCTAACAAGCAGATACAGATAAACAAGGCATCTGCTTGAAAACTGGGCAACTGCAAAAAAAGCAACCTAACAACCAAATACAGATAAACAAGGCATCTGCTTGATGACTGGACAAATGCTCACTGCAACCAAACTAAGAACCAAATACATATAATCAAGGCATCTGCTTGATAACTGGAAAAATGCTCACTGCAACCAACCTAACAACTAAATACAGATAAACAAGGCATCTACTCACTATAAACAACCAAATATAGCCATTCATGAAACTGAAGTGGACAATTCCTACTTAAACATCACATAGCCCTATTGAACAATACATTTTTGCATAATTGAAATAATTAAACATGGTACAGTTAAAGCACCGCACGACAAATGCTATTACAACAAAGGGTACTGGTTGGCAAGCTAGAAAAGGTAAGATTTGCTGATAGGATGTTGCCTCACATTTCATGGACGGGATCCTTCCAGTCGGAAGAGCACAGACCCATGGTGCACTCTCTGATGTCACAGATAGGCTATTTCACCTTGGAAGAACCTTCATGGGTGCCCTCCTCGTGGTCGTGGTCGATGAGATCTGACTGGGCAATTGAGGATCCCAAGCCGCCGCCGTAGAACGTGTCCTTCAGAAATGACAAAATGGGCTCGATGCCTCATAAGGATTGCAAATCCTTGACTGCTTGGCGGAGGAGATCAGCGGCAGGGCCGTCGAAGAGATCCATGGCGGATGAACCAGAGGGGTTGGGGATGGACCACTTAACATGTGACATGGCCCGCGTGAAGCCGTCGCTGGGGACGAGCTTGATGTCGTAGCCAGCTTTCCTGAGATACAGTAATACGCTAGCCCACTGACACGAAGCCTTTGGCATGGCAACGTAGTCAACGTCTTCGCCGGCTTCCGCGGCGACATGTTGCTCCGGGATCGACAGGTCGGGGCGAACGGCGGCCACCTCGCCAACGTCCACCGGAGAGGCCATGATAAACCTCTTCTTGGTCGAACGCCTGTCGGGCTCCCCGGGATACGTGGTCGAGCTTAGGCTGCGACGTTCTGGAGCAGGGGATGTGGATTCGGCAGGGAGGGACACCACAGGCCTCATCTAAAAACTCAGGGGAGTGGGGCGACGGTAAGGGAATCGCTGGGTAACCTGAACTTTATTATCTAAGCTAGGAGGAACGGGCAGACTGGCAGGGGTTGGCGGCAGCGCCGGCGGCGGCCGCGAGCTAGGGTTCGAGGGGGGAGTGGGTCGGGTGGGGGACTATGGAGGGGGTGTTTGAGGATACGCCGCGGCTACTGAAAATTTTAGTAATGGTGGGTGGAGATGGTGGTGGACGAGGGAGGGCGACGGTTCAAATGCCTCAGCTACTGCAATATTACTATAAGGTCAGTGCTGGAGGAGTGTGGGCGACGGTTGAAGTACGGTGGCTACTAAAATTTGGGTAAAGGAATTGATGCGGGGCGGGAGTGCCCAAGATCGCGCATGGTCCAATAACAATATGCGGGTATAATAATAAGGAAAAGTGGCGGAACCGCCGATTTTTGCAACGCTCACAGCGGGTAGTTTGTTTTTATATTTCTAGCTAGCTGGTCTATTGCACACGGTTCGTCCTAATTTCCAAATAAACTTACCCGCCTTTAGCTTGTGCAGGTGGTGATTTTACAGTGCACTTGCATCGCACACGGTTAAGCCAGTACCTCCACCCTTTGCTCGCGCTTGCATGGTCGTGGTGATTTTACAGCGCACTTGCATCGCACACGGTTGAGCCAGTACCTCCACCTTCACTCGCGCTTGTGCAGTCGCCGTGATTCACAGCGCACTTGCATCGCACACAGTTAAGATATTATACCCGTGTCTGTTGAGCGTCATCAGCGTCTTTGCAGCAAAAAAATGTTAGAGAGGGTCAGAAGACAGCCACACCAGCATGGTTGGGCGCGTCGTCGAAGATCGATGAGAGGGGCCAGAAGTCAAGAACCACCTGGAAGTGGCCAAATATATGTAGGAATATTAGGTGTCATGTTTAAAACTTTAAATACACAATGCATAACTTTGGTGGCACCTGCCTCTCAAACCCGAAAGCACCCTTGGCTATATCTATAATGACATAATGTCGTAGCTAGCTAGGATGCTTGTCCCACCACCTCCCACTTCGTGTCAGCGGGACGGATGCACGTAATGATCAATACTTCGGTCATACATGCATGTCGCCATGACCTACCATAAGACGGACCAATGAATCTATCGTTTGGTCAAACGACAACTATTGTTGTCGATAAACCGCTTGGGCCAATAGATTGGACCATCATAAAAATCGCACGAGAGGGACCACAAAACCAGCACCTCTTGCATGCGGCCCAAAATGATGTACGTTGGGAAGGGGTGATGTGTGTTTTCAATATAGAATAATGTACAATTTAAATGTGGTGCCTACCTCTCGATACAGACACCAACCATGAAGGCAAGGTAGTGAAGGACGAGATACACAGGGTATGATGTAGGTCGAACCCAGCAATCTGAGCATGTGGGAGAGAATCCTGACAACGCATGAGCTTGAGCTTTGGTTGAGCAACATGTGACGGTGACCGGCCCTAACATGAACTAGGAGGAATCCATTCATGGCCAACACATACCCCTCGTTATCGGTCAAAGGGATGATATATATACACTCGGGGAGCCCACAGATATGCGTGTCATCACAAAAAACCGCACAAGGGAGATGTGGTCGATCAGAAGACCCCGTATACACTGCATGCGGCCCGAAAATATGTATGGGTACGGTGGTGTGTCATGTGTTTAAATCCCGAATGCACAATTTCGATGGGCCACCAAGTACATTATAAACCGAACACCGTACCCGACTCCAAGCATGGTTCAATACATACGATGTCGGTTTCCCAACTTCG
>NC_057814.1:351806883-351829815 GCF_018294505.1 Triticum aestivum
TGGGTCATCCCACGCATGCGCTCAAACTGGTCTAGCATGGGACACATCTATACCCCTATATAGTGTGCGAATAACTTTGAAAGTTGGTCATTGGATGAAGCCAATCTGATGGTACAGAGATGGCAAATCCGAGCACTACTGGCCGTTGGATATCATCTACATTCCACCAGATTCTGCCACGTGTACAATCTAGAAGAATCCATGGTTGAACTTAAGCATAATGCACAAATCTCAAAACACAAGCAATTCTCCTTTGTTCTAGAATCTTCCATACCTTAATTGCCCAAACTTTTTTTTCTAAATGAATTGTCACTTTTTGTTTTTACTTTATGCTTTACAATGCACAATTCCATGAATCATAAAATAGATTTTTTTATAAAACTAATTGATTTTGGATGAGATGAACTATAAGAATTAAATGAACATCTACATCATGCATATATGACTCAAAGCTTACATGCTATAGTGTGGTATTTATTCATAATTTGGTTACCAAATCTCATGTGTGCAATGCACGTGTACCTTACTAGTATCAATAGGAAACCATCATGGTCAAACCCTTCTCGTTGTTGGGCCAAAGGGATAGATTGTGTGGGCCCCCCTAATTGTGTGTATAAGATAGTATATATACCTCGGGGAGCCCACAAATATGTGCCGCGTCTATAAGCTGCACAAGGGAGACATGCTCGATAAGAACACCCTGCCCACTATATCCTGCATGCGACCTGAAAAAGGTTTATATAATCGCCATGACAGGTCAAGTCAATCATTCTATAATTTTTTAGAGAAAAAAATAGCCAATAAAAACATAGTCTATGTCGGTGCAACAAACCCTGGGTATGTTGCCCAGACTGTGCACAGGCATGGGGACAAGATTGAAGCACCAGCCCAGGTCAGAGTACAAGGAACGAATATCTCCAAAGGACCAACATGCAGATCAGAGGGACCAAGATCAAGCCAGAGAAGCAAGATGCCATCAGGAGAAGGGCCTCCATTGCCGGGCAGGCGAGCTCGGCAAGGGGCGAGGCCACCACCGGAAGAAGACGACCAAGACGTCTCGGCAGGGCCTGCCGGGACACACGGAGGCAAGACCACCTCATCAACCACTCCACCACGACCCACGTCGTCGATCAGTGCGGTGTCAAGCCGCAGAGTGACAAAGTAGCAGCCATTCGCCACATGGCAGCCTCTCCCTACAGGAAAAACCTACAGATGACACCCGTCCTGCAATGTACCTAGCGAGCTGGCGAGATAGCCTGGCAAGCCTTGTCGGGCAACCAACGATGTGACATTGAGAAGTGCATTTAATGCGCCTTGTCAGCCTGCAGAGTTAGGTATGATAGCACTGTTTGATATCTTATCAGTGCATAATGACTTATTTGCCATTGTGGTAACCCCTTCATCTTAAAAGAAGGCCCATGGCAACCGTAGAAAGGGTTAGAGGTTCAGATAACTCACACACCCATACGCGCGTAGCCACTGCCGCCCCGAGGCAACCCTTGTCGGGCAAGTGTACTACGCTCCACCACCATCTTTCCACCATCAATCCACCAAAGTAGGAGTAGGGTTTTACGCCTCACGGCGGCCCATACCTGGGTAAAAATGCATGCATGATCCCTGTCGTGCTGCCACACGTTCGTCTCCTCTTTGTGCAACGCGTCGCCCCCCTGCCGAACCAGCAAGGGGCCTCTTGGTCCCATAGGTGGTCATGGTTTCCCGTGACATCTTTGGCTCTCCAGGTAGGGGGCTCGCTTGCGCGAACCTGAAGACGTGTACAGCGCGTCACCTTCATCACCATCTTCATCTTCGACGACGCCATCGACCATGGCGCCTGACGGTGTCCTGGACTAGGGGGCACTCACCACGTCGTCTCCCGATCAGTTGGATTGGGCCGAGGACCCCCATGGCCGTTTATTCATGGGCCAGTTCGGACAACCGATGACATACATGAAGAAGATTCCACAAGACTTGGTGATCAAGACAAGGACTCCTCTCCACACACGTATTCGACTAGGACTCTTGTTATCCTAGGCCTCTGGTACATTATATAAGCCGAGGCCAGGCTAGTCGATAGATTATTATGACATTAATCATCATATCCCTAGGGTTTAGACCACAACATATGATCTTGGGGTAGATCAACTCTTGTAATCTCTATATTCATCAAGATCAATCAAGCAGGAAGTAGGGTATTACCTCCATTAAGAGGGCCCGAACCTAGGTAAACATCGTGTCCCCTGTCTCCTGTTACCCATCGATCCATGACACACAGCTCGGGACCCCCTACCCGAGATCTGCCGGTTTTGACACCGACAATGATGCTTTGATTGAGAGTTCCGCTATGTGGTCGGCAAAAGGGTCAATGGCTCGCCTGCAGATCAACTGCAACGTCGGCGTCTTCATCGCCGGCTCGACTGGTCACCTTTGCTGGGCCGAGGACCAGGATCCTCTTCGGATCATCAAGATCGGACATATGTCCTTGTCATCATCAACTCCGATCTCTATCAAGATCATGGAGGAATCATCCATGGAGCCCGGGGGCTCAACATCAACATTGCCCTCGCGCGACCGTGCTGTTTTCCTGGCAGCGAACTTGTATCCGCCATCGCGGCCTCCTTGAGCGTCGGTTTGACGATTGCTTTGGTGGAATAGTGCGGAATTGAGTATATAACAACCCTGTAAAATTTCATCGCGTTCCGATGGAGGAATCTCCAGGGATCTACGATATACCAAAGCCCTGTCGAATCTGGACGGGAATCTGGACAAGTTTAGAGTGAGGAGTCCAGCGTCTAGCTCGGACGTCCTTTGGAAGATCCAACCATTGATCGGCTGAGGAATTCCTATATCTACCACCTCTCAAAATTTTCGCTCGATCCGACCGTCCAAACTCCGGGAACCTTCCATTAGTGCATCACTTTTCGGATCTTTTTTCTGCACTAATACGAATCCGACCCGAGTTCATCTTTCTTTATGAATGGGATATTGGACAACCTTTTTGGAAGAACCTCTTTGTAGGGTATTGTGTTTTGTTTCCGAACCCATGCTCACCAATTTTGCTCCTTTTCGGAGGTAATCTTCGCTGTCACGCCGGTGTCAAACCAGCCCTTACTCCACGTGTGTCGACCGGTGCTAGACGATCGTCGCTTCATCGAGCCGAGCCCAACCTTATCGGATCATCAGCTCGGCAAGCCGAACAAGAGTTTGGCATCACGAAGACTAAATTGTCACCAACACCATCGCCCCACGGATTGCATGGGTCAGGCGCGCCGACATCACCGCTCGGTCACTTCATCAATCCGGCTTTCACCACGTCACAAGTTATGACCAGCGTCGGCATGACCGCACTGTTGCTTCTTCAAGCTGATGTCCATCATGCCGAACTGCTCCAACACCTCGGCTGACATGGCAGCTGCAACGTCTCCTTACCGACCCACTCTGTTACCTCGGCCCAGACCGGGGGCCTCGCCACCATCTCTTCATCAGCCTACACCAGAGACTTCGGCGTCACCAGCCGACCAGCTTCGTCACGTTAGCTAGACAGGGGGCTTTGCCTTGGCGAGCCAACCTTTGCCAGCATCGCCATGCCGTCGCCTCATCGCCCATCAGGCAATGGGTGTGCGGATCGAGTCCCAATTTTGGGAGTAACCTTTTTTCATATTGCTACAACAGACAAACCAGGTGCTATTAATCCTAGTAAATAAATTTTTTCTTGCTTGGGTTTATTTTCCCTGAGAAATTATTACTTTGGTTTGTTCCATCATCTGTACACAGGTCTGTCAAATGGTGGCCGTATTAATGACGGTCGCATGGTGGTACGGTCAGTTTCCGTATACAGTTCAGCGAACGCCGCATCCGTAACTCGGGCCGGCCTATGAATTCAGGCTTTGCCATGCCTTCACTGCATCACGCCGACGCCCTGCATCGACATTGACTTCAGCGCCAGGCTGCATCTCTTTAAATAATTATTTTTGTGAAAAGCAATTATGCAAGGATTATATATATATATATATTATTCTTTTTGGAATGCACTGTTTTACATGTGTAGGTAATCGATTTTGATTGCGTCACGCGATCACTTCGGCAAGACGACGTCGTCGTCCCAATCGGCATAAACCGGCTCGCATGATCACCTTGTCGATCGAATTGCCATACCGACATGTTCGGTTACCTCGGGGACTTCGGCATCATCAAGAGGGTCCTACCTCGTCGGGTGTTCGGCGCACGGGCCAAATTTCTTTTATTACTCACTTTGCGTAAATTATTAATAATAATCATGCAACCTTTTTAAAGAAAATTATTACTATTATCTCCGGCTGGCACTATTTTCTGTGCACAGGTAAATGATTCGGGTTGGACAGCTGTCACTTTGGCGTATCGACATACCACGTCACCTCGGCTGGACCGGGGGCTTCATTAACACTTCATTAACCCACACCGAGGACTTCGGCGTCATACTGCCGGCCTGCTCCGTCGCCTCAGTCCGACTGGGGGTTACACCTCGCCACATTGGCCGTGCTATGTCGCCACTTCGGAGTGCCGAGCTCTTCGCTCTGCCACCTCGGGACCGGCTTGGGGGCTGGGATCTTGTCCCGCATCAAGCTCGGACCATGTCATCAATGCCGAACATATTAACCAGCTAAGTCGCTTTCATGCTCAAAGTTTTAAATTTTTAATTTGTGTTTGGTTCGACCATGCTCACAAACGTTGTTTGATTAAAAACACTTCATTTCCCCTGTTAACTGGGGGCTCTTAAATTTATGTGAGCTATTTTATAATAGGTGTTCTTCTTCTTAGTCGTTGCAAAGTCTTTTTCTATCACTCCTTTTTTTGACACGAGTGTGTGGTCAATAGCCAGGGAGCCTAATTTCTCTCTCAAAGCCGCTAGAGTTCAGTTTGCTAAACAGGCCTAACGAGAAGTACTCCGCCTTCGGGATGGGAGGTTGAAGCCGTAGGCTGACCCGCTTGAAGTCTTGAGATAGGATGTGTCATGTTAAAGCACGACAGAAGCACAATTTTTTTCTAAGACCAATTTTAGGATTGGCACCGAACACTTGATCTAGTTCGGACGTCAAGTTTTTCCTGAAGTTTTTGGTTTTCCAAGCCTATGGCACTTTTAAACTATTTGTGTGTTTCCAGCATAAGTCTCGAAGTGCAACGCCGGACACCTTTAGAGATTCGGCAAAAAAATTCTCGGATATTGCTATATATGCATTGGCTTCGAATTGTGTCTTCGGTCAATAGTTGGGTTGCCCGGCTCCTGTGCTTGCCTCCTATGTTCCGCTTTGTTCGGCTAGGTGCGCAAAGGGAGAACCACTGCGATTGTGCTTCCAGCTCGCATGGTTAAGCGCCTCAGTGGCGAAAGCCGAAAACTGACTGTCACAATAAGCGTAAACTGGTCAGCGATTCGATGACTGTGTTAAACTATAAGATCGATGGAGGTCACCCCGTGTGAAGCAACGGGCTGTTCATAATATTGGCCGAAGTGTTAAACGGCTTGACCTCGGCTATCGCCGAACATTAACCGGGGGCTAATATTTGGCCTCCCAACTGTAAGCTTCTATGACTAAGTGAAAGTTATAAAGCCCGCATATCTGATTGCCTCGTTTCCGCTAACACAACCGCCTTTGGGCACCGAGACATCGGCTAAGGGTTGTTTGTTATTGCGGAAACACCCTGCGTAGCATTTACAAGGGGGTGGAAGCCGACGATGGACCACTTTCAACTGATAAATGGTCGCAACAGAGTCAAAATAAACATATCATCGGCATTTGTATTTAATATACAAGGGCTGCCTTCCGTAATCCTTGTTATAAAGCCATACATATGCATCAGTTTGACTTAAGATTTTGGCCAAGCTGGGTTGCCTGGCTCCTGTGCTTACCCCTACGTTCCCGATTGTTCGGCTAGGCGGTAAAGGAGCACCTCTGTGATGTTACTACCGGGTGATCCGACTTAGTACCTCACACTAGGTGAAGCCGAAAGCTAGCGATCTTAAAGGATATAACTGGTCGGCAACGACGGAAGTGAAAATTTAGGTTCCCTATAGACCCCATAGTTCGGGAACTTTCCCCAAACTAAATCCTCAATATTTTCCTCCCACATTGATCGGAGGTGAGGTTTCATGATCATGATCAGCATGACAACCCAAATAAAGCAACCGATAGCGGGACTATTTTCTTTGGAAGATGTTTTTACATTTAATAGCAATATAGCATATCTCTCCGCATACCTTTGTTTATAAAACCATATGGCCGGTTTGCCTTGTTTGTCGTAAAACTTTGCCCTTGTAAAGGCTTTATAAAGTAGGACAAACACTCCTCGGCTACTGGCCAAGGAGGTGGAAGCCGATGGTCGGTCAACGAAGTTTTGTACAAAGCGGATCTGAGCATTAATGATGTAAACTAATTGGATACATAGAATCATTACACATAAAAATTGCGAGTAAAATCCATTTACTGCAATCCATCTATTAAACCCCTTGGGGCCTACCTTGGCGAGCTCGGATTTCGACTAGCTCTAAGCTCCTTTAAGAGATCTTTATTCTCTTTCCGAGAAGTTTGTGTTAAACACAACAAAATTTTCTGTCAAACGGATATCGATCCGTAATTCGGCCACCTGTGCCCACATTAAGGCTCGGGGGCTACTGGGCTTCGCGCTCATTATTTATAAATATTAAAGGGGCACATCAATCCCCTGATCTGGTGTTGCCACCCGACCAGTGGCTCGGGGGCTACTGCATTGCCTATTCAATGCAGAAAATTCAAAGTGCTCAGTGTTCGGCATGACCGAACTATGGACAAGCGCGTCTTCGGACAACAATAAGTACCATCTGGGACTTATCCAGCATCAAGATAATATATCACGGTGACTTCTCACGACCCTCTCTTCGAGGCCCGTCAGCCGATCACCATTACCTCTAATATATTACACTGCGTTTCTATTCCTACGTATGCTGTCGAGCTAGGAGTTGATCCTCAGGCCGATTTCGTGAATCGACCTGAGTCTCATGGGCTACTGGATCAGTGGTTTCATGTTTTCCTTCAGGTGCATCTCGGGTTTTAGACCGACACACACCTTGAGGGCTACTGGTTATACATATTGAGAGCAAATAAATGTACGTGCATCGGAAATAAAATCCGCAAACAATTAGCCCATGACCGAGGTGCTGAACCACCTCGAAAGCATTTCAGGATATAGCTCGGATGCAAGTAGCTGGCTCCATAGAGAGCACTTTTGGCATTAAGCTCGGCTAAACTCCTTCAACTTTTTTGAACCAAGGTGATCTATGACACCTCGGATACAGTCCGGCGTTGGAGCTCGGATACATTCCGGCGTTGGTGCTCGGCTGCAAAAGATACCTCAAATGCAGTCCGGCATTGGAGCTCGGATGCAAGAGGACACTGCCGCATGAAAAACACTTCAAACCCAAGGTGTGGCATAAAAATAACAAGGCATTGATAAAGGCCGAAGACTTAAAGGGCTCCTCGGATAACCGACGTGTGAGATCTTCAGATTTAGCTCGGCAATCCTCAAGACAGAAGATGGGAAGATTTGTTGAACCAGTTTTCAAGACCGACGACCGAAGACAAAGAACAGTTCAGAAGAACCGAGGAGCGTCCCCAACTTGAAGACTGGTTCAGGGGGCTACTGACGGTGTCCTGGACTAGGGGGTACTTACCACGTCATTTCCCAATCAGTTGGATTGGGCTGAGGACCCCCATGGTCGTTTATTCATGGGCCAGTTCGGACAGCCGATGACATACATGAGGAAGATTCCACAAGACTTGGTGATCAAGACAAGGACTCCTCTCCACCGACGTATTCGACTAGGACTCTTGTTATCCTAGGCCTCTAGTACGTTATATAAGCTAAGGGCAGGCTAGTCGATAGATTATTATGACATTAATCATCACACCCCTAGGGTTTAGACCACAACATATGATCTCGGGGTAGATCAACTCTTTTAATCTCTATATTCATCAAGATCAATCAAGCAGGAAGTAGGGTATTACCTCCATTAAGAGGGCCCGAACCTGGGTAAACATCGTGTCCCCTGTCTCCTGTTACCCATCGATCCATGACACACATCTCGGGACCCCCTACCCGAGATCTGTCGGTTTTGACACCGACAGCGCCCAAGAAAAACCCGGTTCTTCGGCTCATCCATCCACCTCGAAGGCTCCATCGCCCGTGGCTTCTAATGCCGCGGGGGGTGCGGAGACACACGAGGACACGGACGCTGCTAGAGATGTGGTCGGAGCGGGCGACTCTGTCACCACTTCCCCCACGGCCGACGCGGGAGCAGGAGACATCGGAGGAGAGCAACATCAGCAGTGCCCCGACGGCCACGCTCCACAAGGTCCAGGTGAAGGGGTTACTCCATCTACACCCCTTTCTCCCACCGACGGGTACAGCCGCAGCAACGGTGTCGGATCACGGGTTCCGACAAAACCCTTAAGGTTCGAACTCTGGGGTGCGCGCGAAGATATTTCCTCCCTACCGATCTACGCCATAGCTCGCTAAGATCTCGCGGACGAACTTGACGAACTCACAACACAAAGACACGAGATTTATACTGGTTCGGGCCACCGATGTGGTGTAATACCCTACTCCAGTGTGGTGGTGGTGGATTGCCTCTTGGGCTAATGATGAACAGTACAAGGGGAAGAACAGCCTCCTGAGGTTGAGGTGTTCTTGTGCTTGGCCAACTTGTGTGGATGAGGACTCAATGGCCTCAGGCTTGCTTGTGAGCTCTCTACTAGATGCCTCTACTGTGGTGGCTAGTTCTACTTATATAGGCCCTGGTCCTCTCCCCAAATATTGGGCGGGAAGGGAGCCAACAACGGCCAATTTGAAAGGGGACTGCTAGTACAACTTATCCTGACAAAAGCGGTCTTCGCCTGCAAAAGGGCTCTGGTGGTGACGCTGCCTTGGGCTCCATGGTGACCTCCGTCTTGCCGTCCTGCTAGTCTTGGTCTCGTTGCACTGATATGGAAACCTTTGCTTGATGTCTCGGTACTCCGCGCCTGCGCTTGCCTCCTTAGCACCAAAGAGGAAACAAGGACACTGCGCGCGCTGGCGCCCGCCTGGTCTCGATTGTCATGGCTGACGTCATGAGAACCTCGCGAGGTTTGCCCTGCCTTGATCTCTCCGCTCCTCGCGAGGCAGCCTGGTGAGGCCGCTCTTGAGGAGGTCTTGCGTCGTCCGCCTCGCGAGGCTTGGCCCCTCACGAGGGTCTTGAATGCCTTGTCAATGAAGATGGGCCGTACAGGCCTGCTGCACAGCCACACCGTGGGCCACAGGCAGGCAAGTGTGGGGACCCCCGTTCCCAGAACGCCGACAGTAGCCCCCGGGCCCAAGGCGCGCTCGGGCTTGGCTTCGAGGCGAAGCCAAAGGTCAAGTACGGAGCGCCGTAGGCCCCAAAAGCATGCGGCCTCGGTCGACGCGTGGCAGTTGATTGGACGTGTGCGTCTCCGCTTCCCCACGCTGCCTCGGCAACTGCCCAACTTGTCAAAAGGCTGGCGCGGACAGTACTCGCCTTCTCTGCTCCCCTTCGCCTTGCTCCAGATCCCCTTTCTTGCGCCCTACTTCCGAAATCCTCAGATATGCTTCCATCCTCCACCACACCAGCGACCGATGGCATCGCATAAGGCCAAGCCCTCCGCGTCGTTGGCTTGGTACGAGCCCGCTCTCGATACGCCCAACGTCACGAAGAAGAGCCTAGCCACCACGCGCTTGCTGACGGCGGGGGAGAGCAACGAGAGGGGGAAGACGGAGCTCTGGCTTGCCTCCGACGTGCCGGAGCCTGAGGGAAGCACCTTCTTCCCCTTCTTCATGAGCAGTATCACCGCCGGGTTGGTCCCTCCTTTCTCCGACTTCTTTTATGAGGTCCTCGGCCATTACAGGTTGCAGGCGCTGCATCTTCATCCCAACTCCATCCTTCTTCTATCCATCTTCGCCTACTATTGCGAGGCGTATTTGGGCGTGATGCCGTCCGTGGCTCTGCTGCGCCACCTCTTCTTCCTCTGCGTCAGCAAGGGCCATATCTCTGGGTGCGCCAATTTCATTGCGGCCGGCAAGGCCAACTCGATCTCGAACACCGGGAAGAAGGTCGACAACCTCAGGGCCAAATGGGTCATGATGGACACCAAGTGTGTCCACCCGCGCTTGGCGCTGCCGATGGAGGCGCCCCAGTCCGTCAAGGAGTGGTCTCGTGCTGAGCTCACCGATGAGCGGGTGTCGTCGGTGCTGGCGCAGATGCAGGTCAACCTGAAGCCGGGCAACGCGAAGGCGGGGAAGGTGACAGGGGCCATGCTCCTCAGGAAATTCCTAACGCTGTGCGTCGCGCCCTCTTCAGGCGCGTGCGCGCCCCTTGTGGAGGCTCAGAGATGAGGAAGACAAGATTCGCCTGAGCCCGAAGGCCTTGCCTGACGACGAGCTGTCTGCAGTTTTGCGCCTCTTGGTCGGGGACACCCAAGAGTACCCTCCAAGTGCCTTCGTTCCTCTATTCCGCCGCGCGGACTGGGAGCAGATCGTGGCCTCCAGGCCGACCTTCGACGCGCGCGGGCTGGTGCCGCCCACGCCCTCTAGAGGCCCTGCGGCGCCGAGGCCGGTGGAGCTGTCTTCTGACGAGTCTCGTGGGGAGGAAGAAGAGGAGGTGGACTCGGAGGCGACCCCCGAGGAAACGGGGGAGACCTCTCCCTTGAGCAAGGCCGACATCCTCCACGCCCTACTAGACGATGCCGAGATCGACGCCTGCTGGGAGGAGGGGGGCTACCCCTAATCCCGACAAAGGGTAGATCATCGCTGGTCTCTCGAGATGCTGCCTCCGCCTTGACGCTGCCTAGAGCCAGCTCCGGCTCTTCAGCTGTGCCGTCTTCTGCTTCCGGGGCCCGTGCGCCCACTCCTCAGGCTTCGACGCTTTCGGGTTTCAGGCTCCCTAAGCGGAAGGTGGACTATGTCGCGGTGGACCAGTAAGTGCTTCGAGCTTCGTCTTGCTCCTACTTGTACTTGCTATTTTCTGACGTTCACCCTTGTTTGATCAAGCTGATGTCTTCAGCGAAGAAAAGGAAGGAAGATGCTGCGGCCGTGCCCCCTTCTGTGGAGATAAGAGGAGACAACACTTGCACTTCCCCGGCCCGGTCGCCCTTGCGAGGCCAAGAGGAGCATCGTCGGGAGGAGTCAGCCCCCATGGCCCCGCTGGCTCCGGAAGCGCCGGTGCCCGGCTCGGCTGATGAAGCCCCAAAGGCTCTGGAGCCCTTGATCTCCCAGGCTCTGGTAACGACGTCGCCTCCTCCTCCTGCTGTGCCTCTGGCCCCAAATTCTTCTGCTTCCTCCACCGTCTTGGAGCGTGTCCTTTCGGAGATGGCCCAGCTGCGGGAAGACCTCCTGGGTGCGGACCTGCGCCTGGTAGCCGGGTGCCTGGAGCTAGCCTCTGGCTGGCTTCACTCCGACTCGGCGGTTCGAGCGTCGCTGAGCCAGGCCGCGGCGGCCCCCGAGAAGGAGAGGCAGGCCACCGCCAAGGCTGCGGTCGATCGCGAGGCGGCGCTGAAGGACGCCGAGGCCGCCCGCGACCGCTGCCGAGAGCTGGAGGACGAGCTAAAGGGCCTGCGCGACCGGCACGCGGAAGAAACGCGTGGCCGCCAGGCGAGGGAGGGGGAGATGAAGGCTCGGGAGGACGCCATCAAGAGCCGCGACGCCGAGCTAGGGGAGCTGGCGAAGGCACAGGCCACGGAGCACAGCCGGCTGGAGGAGCTGGAGCAGAAGGCGAAGGCGAGGGAGGCCGATCTTAACGCCAAGGCGAAGGTCCTGGTCGAAGACCGTGTGGCCTTCTCGCTTCTTGAGAAGAGGTCCAGTGTGGCGCTAAAGTCACTGTACGAGAAGGGCTTGGAGAAGCCGCTGACCACCGACGAGGCTGGCCCTGCTCAGCTGCTTCCCCACCTGGTGAAGGCGCTTGAGGAAGTTGTGGAGGGCATCGGTCCCATGGCTGAGGCAGAGGCTCGTGTCCTTTCTTCAGCTGCGCTAATGCGTGTTTTCAGCCATCTATACCTTCGCGACCCCAATGCTCGTCTCGACGAGCTGCTGGAGCCTGTAGCTGATGAACACTGTGCGGCTGCCGTCGTAGCCATGAAAGGTCAGGTGGAGGCCCTGCTGAAGAAGTTCCGCGGCTTTGTCCTCGCGCCCTCGACCGGCGATGCCACCGATCCTGCGACTGGCGGTGCAGGTGAAGGCGATGCTACCAAGGGAGGATCACCTTCTGCGGGTGATGGCGGTGTCCAAGGGTGACCTGCGGCTGCTTTCCTGCTTTATTCCTGCAGCATGCATCACGCCTCGTGGAGGCGTTAAACTTTCGTTTGATACTGTGAGAACAATATGTCTTGTATTATTTGCTTCAAGATTTTGTGATTTTCTTCCTATCTGCTTTGTGTTCTGCGTCGGCAGAGCCCGGCCCCGCGCATACCTCCACCGCCGTTGGGCCGACCGGAGACCAGGACGGACCAAGGAGTGAGGGGCTACGTGACCAGTTAGGCTCCTGAGTCGTGATGCTCAGGAGTCCCCCTTGACGTGCGAACAACTTATAGGAAGGGTACGCGAGGATAGGTTAATGTTCTACGTCGGCAGGGCCCGGCCCCGCGCATACCTCAACCGCCGTTGGGCCAACCGGAGACCAGGATGGACCAAGGAGTGAGGGGCTACGTGACCAGTTAGGCTCCTGAGTCGCGATGCTCAGGAGTCCCCATTGACGTGCAAACAATCTCCATACCTTTGCCCTCGCCGAGGCCCAGCTCGGGAGGAGCGCGCGACGACCAGGTCCGGGAGACCTGGTTGGGTGGCGTACGCTTGGGCGTGACCCGAGCGCAGCCCCCGTGCCCAGCCCCCTCGCGTGGCTCTCCCGAGGGGAAGCGTTGCGGTGAGGCCGACACTGAGCTCTGGGGCTCCCTGAGGTTGGTACGGCCGTGAGGCTGCCCTCAGTTGTTTATCACCAGCGCGGAGCATAGTGCTTCCGCCTGTGCACGGGCATAGCCGCTCCTCGGCAGTGTCAACGGCCAGCGCGGAGCATGGTGCTTCCACTTGTGCGTGGGAGGGGGCTCCCTCTGCGGAGAGCCCCCGGGGCGTGTACAGCCCCACCCTGACACGTGGCTTGCACGACAGGGCTGGACAAGGTGTATCTGGGCACTCGTGAGCCAGCGCGGGACTCACGAGGCCCTACCTCAAGGCGGGTTGCGCCTGGTCTTGGTTCTTGTTCGCTGTGTTTGTCCTGCGAGGTGGTCAGACAGCCTGCGCCGAACGAATCTCCTGAGGTTATCGCGTGAGAAAGCCAAGCACCAACGGCCCCAGGAGGTGATGTGAACGGGGCCGGCCCGCCAGACAGAGCTCAGCCGTTGGATTTATCGACGCTACAGGGACGGGCCCGAGCACAGACGCCGTGCTCAACTTACTCACGCGAAGGGTCCTCAAGAAAGACGATCGGCGCGCGGCTCCCGTGATGGGTGGCGATCGAGCAGGTAATAATCATAGGTAGATTAAGCATGGAAAGCATACCGGCTTAAGCAAATGCAAGGGAGATACACGCCACTGGGTCAGGCCCGAGCGGCTTGGGGAGGATGCAGCCCGAGGGGCGCCCCCAACAAGGTAAGCTAAAGACATGAAGAAAAAGGGATACATGCCACAGGGACGGACCCATGTGGCCTAGGAATGATGTAGCCCGAGGGGCGCTCCCAGCTAAATAAACTTGGAAAATGTCACCTGGTTCTGTTGACGAAGGAGAGTTGGGGCAGCTAAAGGTACGCGATGAAGGGATTGCTCCTCACGAGCCACCGGGGCCCTGAGCCTCGGGAGGCTCTGGGGGCTCAGGTGGTTCCTTGAGGACCGTCTCCATCTCTGTCAGGACGGCGTGGTGCCTGGCCTCCTGAGGCACCAGGATGCGCCGCAAGTTGCACTGATAGGGGGACGACACGCTCGGCAGGCCAAAAGGCATGCGAGCGTAGCTGTGCGGTGGAACCTCGCAGCGGCCCACGCGCGAAGGCCAGAAAAGCTCCTGAGAAGCGGCCCTGTTGAGCCCTGGGACGTCAATGCAGACGCGCGGCCCGGCATCCTCGCCTGGATGGGGAGCTGCGCCTCATGAGCGGCGGCCGCCATGCATGGCCCTTGCATCTTGCAGTTCCTGCGTGGTCTTGGTGACAAACTCCTGAACGGTGGACGCTCCTCGCCCTGTGCCCTCCTGAGGGAAACGTGCCATGAAGCAGGCCTCCAAGTGGTGCCCAAGCGCCTCCCTCGTGATGTTGGCAAGGTCTGAGGCCCTCCAGAAGAGAGCCCCCGAGCCCTGCCCGAGAAGGGCGCCGGGCGCGCCTTCCTATGCGATGGAGGGAGGCGCCCCTAGAGCGGGCGCTGATCCTGATGAGGTTCCAGCTGCGACGCCACCCTTCTGAGGTCCTGCACGGTGCAGCTGCTTCTTCTTCTTGGGGATGGCCTCAGGAGGGCCCTCGCCCTTGCTGTCGGGGTCATCGATTGTTGCTGCTTGAAAGGCACGCTCGAGGGAGCACACCGCGTTTCTTTCTTCACATGGGACCGTGATGATTCCGCCGCTTCCCGGCATCTTGAGGACATTGTAGCCGTGATGGGTCACCGCCATGAACTTGGCCAGGGCTGGGTACCCGAGGATGGCATTGTACGGCAGACGGATGTGCGCGACGTCCGAAGTCGATGAGCTCGGTGCGGTAGTTCTTGCATTCTCCGAAGGTTACAGGGAGGCGGACCTGCCCTATCGGTGTGGTGGAACCGTCAGTCACTCCTGAGAAAGGCTTGGTAGGCTGAAGTTGGTCATATGGCACTTGAAGGTTGTCGAATGTGTCGACGGACAGGACATTGAGCCCTGCGCCACCGTCGATGAGGGTCTTGCTAACTTGCACGTTGCTGATGACTGGTGAACAAAGCATCGGGAAGGCGCCAGCGGTAGCTGCGCACTTGAGCTGATCTGCCGAGTTGAACGTGATGGGGCACTGGGACCATCTGAGCGGGCGCGTGGCCTCAAGCTTGGGGAGGACTGCGTTCACTTCACGAGCAAACTGTTTGAAGATACGCTGCGAGGCTGGGGCCTGAGCTCCACCTAAGATGCAAGCGATAGCACGCGGCTCCTGGAAGCCCCCAGCCCCCTCGTCTTGATGGTGGTCGTCATTCCTTCTTGGTGGTGGCGGCAGCAGAGGAAGGCCTGCGTTGCCCTGAGGACGATCCTCACGAGGCTGATCCTTCCAGGCACCCTCGTGGGGCTGATCCTGCCAGCGGTCCTCACAAGGCCGGTCGCGCCACTCCTGGCGCGGGCCACGGTCGTCCCAGCGTCCGCCACCACGTCCTACTCCTCGGTCGTAGCCCCGTTCGCTGCGCTTGGGGCGTCGACTGAAGCGTCCTTCACGAATGGCTCTGAGCTCTTGACAGTCGCTGGTGTTGTGGGTATGCAGGTTGTTGAAGGCGCAGAACGGTCGGCTGCTCTTAGATGACTCGGGCTGATCTCTGCCGCGCTTGGTGTCCGGTTTCGCTGCGAGCACGGCTGCTCCCTTGCGCTTCACGTCCTTGGCCTTGGCTTTCTTCTCCTCCGGGTCCGCAGCCGGCAGCTCGAGGAGGGAGAGGCGCCCTTCCTCAGCTCTTGCGCACTTGGTCGCCAGGTTGAACAACTCATGAGATGTGCACAACTCCTCGTGGATAACGAGCACTTCCTTCATCTTGATGTCGCGGACGCCGTCAGAGAACGCGGAGATGATGGCCTCGTTCGTCACCTTGGGGATCTTGAGACGAATGTTGTTGAAGTGCTGGATGTACTTCTGGAGGGTCTCTCCTGGTTGTTGCTTGACGCGGCGCAGGTCACCCGCGGCCGGTCGGCGATCGCGAGTGCCCTGGAAGTTGGTGACGAAGCGGTCTCGCATCTCGTCCCAGGAGGATATCGAGCCCGGAGGCAGGTTCAGGATCCATGAACGGGCGCCGTCTTTGAGCGCCATAGGGAACCAGTTCGCCCTGACTTTCTCGTCGCCGTTGTCCGCCTTGATGCTTAGCTCATAGAGCTGCAAGAACTCCGCGGGGTCGGGGGTGCCGTCGTAGCGAGGAGGCAGATGTGGCTTGAACTTGCCCGGCCAGGCGACGCTACGCAGCTCGGGAGTGAAGGCACGGTAGCCGGCCGTGGTCGCCGGGGCCCGTCTTGGAGGTGGAGCTTGGTCTTGGCGCCCGCGCGCCGCTTCGGCAAGCTATGCGGGGCCCGGCCGCGGCAGACGGTCCTGGCACGGCGGTGCGAGCAGTGGCGGAGCATTCTCCTGCGGTCGAGGGACTTCTTGGCAGCTTCTTTCCTCACGCGCGGGCGCCGGACGCGGCGGGTCGCGTCGTCGAGCCGCGCGCCTTGGCACCAAGGTGCCGTCTTGGGGCAGAGGTGGTGGAGGTGCTCCGTGAGCTACATTGCCTATAGCTGGCGGAGGGTGAGGTGGAGAGAGGGACAGCGCAGGGGATCCCCCTACGGCGCGGACGAGCTCGGTAATACGGTCGAGCCAGTCCTCGTAGAGGTCATCGACCGGGCGGTAGTGCAGGAGCTCGTGCGCCATGAGGAGTGCGGCCCGTGAGTCCATGGGAGCGCGACGAGCGTGGGACGAGAAACCGACCGGGGCCAGCGATGGAGTGGTAGTGTGGCCGTCCCGCCGCATCGAGGGGTGCAGCGAGGACGCTTGCTGCTCGTTCCCCGCTGGGCCGGTGGCGGTGTTGGCGGCAGGAGACGGAGAGCGATGAGGTGACCCACCGACGGGAGCCGTCTGAGCGACGCGGGTGGCTAGGGCAGCCCAGCGCTCAGCTCGAGCATGGTGAGCGTCCGCCATGGATTCGATGGAGCAACCGGACGCGAAACGACAGAAAGGAAGCTCCGGCGCACCCCTACCTGGCGCGCCAAATGTCGGATCACGGGTTCCGGCAAAACCCTTAAGGTTCGAACTCTGGGGTGCGCGCGAAGATATTTCCTCCCTACCGATCTATGCCCTAGCTCGCTAAGATCTCGCGGACGAACTCGACGAACTAACAACACAAAGACACGAGATTTATACTGGTTCGGGCCACCGATGTGGTGTAATACCCTACTCCAGTGTGGTGGTGGTGGATTGCCTCTTGGGCTAATGATGAACAGTACAAGGGGAAGAACAGCCTCCTGAGGTTGAGGTGTTCTTGTGCTTGGCCAACTTGTGTGGATGAGGACTCGATGGCCTCAGGCTTGCTTGTGAGCTCTCTACTAGATGCCTCTACTGTGGTGGCTAGTTCTACTTATATAGGCCCTGGTCCTCTTCCCAAATATTTAGCGGGATGGGAGCCAACAACGGCCAATTTGAAACGGGACAGCTAGTACAACTTATCCTGACAAAAGCGGTCTTCGCCTGCAAAAGGGCTCTAATGGTGACGCCGCCTTGGGCTCCATGGTGACCTCCGTCTTGCCGTCCTGCTGGTCTTGGTCTCGTTGCACTGATATGGAAACCTTTGCTTGATGCCTCGGTACTCCGCACCTGCGCTTGCCTCCTTAGCACCAAAGAGGAAACAAGGACACTGCGCGCGCTGGTGCCCGCCTGGTCTCGATCGTCATGGCTCACATCATGAGAACATCGCGAGGTTTGCCCTGCCTTGATCTCTCCGCTCCTCGCGAGGCAGGCTGGTGAGGCCGCTCTTGAGGAGGTCTTGCATCGTCCGCCTCGTGAGGCTTGGCCCCTCGCGAGGGTCTTGAATGCCTTGTCGATGAAGATGGGCCGTACAGGCCTGCTGCACAGCCACGCCGTGGGCCGCAGGCAGGCAAGTCTGGGGACCCCCGTTCCCAGAACGCCGACAAACGACGCACGGGTCGGGGCGAATCGCCGCCCTCCGGCCGCTCCCACCACGGGTGCGGCCGTAGTGCATGCACCTCCCCCGGGACGAGTCGACCAAGCCGCTGCGCCCGACGGAGCCACTGCCCTCGAGCACTTTCGCCGCACCACCCTGCCATCCAGGTGGTCGCCTCGCAGCAACGGGGGCGCAGTGCTGCCGCTGCTGGCATAGTCAGGAGACGATCAACGGTGCGATCGACTTCCTCATCACCCATGCCAAGGACATCCTCGGAGGCCATGGCGCGGGCTCAGCTGCTGCTGAGGTTTCCGCCAGCGGCCGAGCAGATGGACGAATAGCATGCCACCATCTAAAGTCTGCTCGGTTTCACCGAAGCTGGGGACTCACGGTGAGCTGGCCCGCCCCGGCCTCCCCAAGCGACCACAACGGCTCATGCTGCTGACCGTACAGAAGGGGTCGTCACCACGGTGCAGTCCCCGCCACGGCAGCCAGCGCGAGCACAGCAGAATCAAGATCCCGACAATGTCTCGATGGCCTTTTCTGACCCTCGAGCACGTCCAGGCCAACGACAAGCCCCGGACGATAGGCGGAGAGGAGACACACGCGTCTTTGTCGAGCAACG
Organism: Triticum aestivum; assembly: GCF_018294505.1. Lineage (NCBI taxonomy): Eukaryota > Viridiplantae > Streptophyta > Magnoliopsida > Poales > Poaceae > Triticum > Triticum aestivum. The sequence goes on from NC_057814.1 coordinate 351,825,335, forward strand.
TCGCGACGACCTCCGCCGGACTGATGGGTGCGACGGCCCCGACGTCGACGAGCCCATGCTCGGTATTGGCGGGTGCCTACCTTTCGAGGTTGGCTGCCCTGCCTTTACTCATGAGCTGCGGCAAGTCCGTTGGCCGTCCGTTCGCACATTCAAGCTAGAGATACCTGAGAAGTACGATGGGAGGCTGAACCCGTCAGAGTTCCTGAGCATCTACACCATCGCTGTTCAGGCTGCCGGGGAAGAGATGAGAAGGTGTTTGCCAACTACTTCCCTTTAGCCCTCAAGTCCAACGTGAGTGAGGGAGTCCTGGACTAGGGGGTCCTCGGGCGTCCGACATGTTGTACATGGGCCGGACTGATGGGCTGTGAAGACACGAAGACCGAAGACTCTGCCCGTGTCCGGATGGGACTCTCCTTGGCGTGGAGGGCAAGCTTGGCGGCCAAATATGAAGATTCCTTTCTCTGTAACCGACCTTATGTAACCCTAGATCCCTCCGGTGTCTATATAAACCAGAGGGTTTAGTCCGTAGAAGGGGGATTTAGGCAGATATAGTCATAGAGGCTAGACTTCTAGGGTTTTAGCCATTACGATCTCGTGGTAGATCAACTCTTGTAATACTCATATTCATCAAGATCAATCAAGCAGGAAGTAGGGTATTACCTCCATAGAGAGGGCCCGAACCTGGGTAAACATTGTGTCCCCCGTCTCCTGTTACCATCGACCTTAGACGCACAGTTTGGGACCCCCTACCTGAGATCTGCCGGTTTTGACACCGACATTGGTGCTTTCATTGAGAGTTCCACTGTGCCGTCCCCAAAAGGTTTGATGGCTCCTGCAATCGTCAACGACGACGCTGTCCAAGGGGAAACCTTCCTCCCCAGACAGATCTTCGTGTTCGGCGGCTTCGCACTGCGGGCCAACTCGCATGGCCATCTGGAGCAGATCAACAGCTACGCCCCTGGTCATCAGGTCAGATTTGGGAGCTTGAACTACGTCGTGGATATCCGTGGAGACTTGATCTTCGAAGGCTTGGAGACCGCGGCAGCCACTCCCTGTCCCTACGATGAACATGACTTAAATCTATCATCGGACCATGCTCAGGACATTGCACCTGTAACTACTCCGACCGTAGATCCGGAGCAGATCGCGCCATCCGAGGTCGGGAAGCTCAACCCCGCCACGGAAGCCGTAGACTCCGCAGTGTTGGAGCCGCACACAGACCTAACCTCGGGTGATATCTGTGTCTCCGGAACCTCGGACTCGTTTCCGGCCATAAGTTCCAAACCATGCGTGTCCGCGCACGTCGAGCTGGATCAATCATCGAACATCGAATTCAGCACCACAGACATTTTTCAACACTCGCCTTTAGGTGATGTACTAAACTCATTAAAAAAATATCCTTAGCGGAGCACTCACAGCCGAATTATATCCGGTTTGAACTTGAGGCTGATGACGGGGAATTTTGACTCCCACCCGCCACCCACTTCATAGCCACTGTCGAAGACTTAACCGACATGCTCGATTACCGCTCCGAAGACATCGACGGTTTCGACGACGATGCCGATGAGGAGCAGAGCCAAAACCCGCCGTTCACCAGATGCTGGACGGCCACCTCTTCGTACGACGTATACATGGTGGATACACCTAAAGAAACTAACGACGATGACAAAGAAGATCCAGTTGAGGATAAACCTCCTGAGACACAGCCCAGACGTCGGCGTCAGTGGCACCGTTCTAAGTCACGTCGTGCAAAAGATAGCAATATCGGCACCAGAGAAAACAATACTCCGGACGATGCCGAAGACAATGAGGACCCTGTTGAGGCAACCTCCGAACAAGATGAACGGGAAGACGGGCACCTTAGCCCTGATGAACAGGCCACACACGAAGACTCGGAGGACAGTAATTATCTTCCACTCTCCGAGGATGAGGAGAGCCTCGGCAACGAGGATTTCATCGTGCCTGAGGACCCTCTCGAGCAAGAGCGTTTTAAACGCGGGCTAATAGCCACTGCAAAGAGCCTGAAAAAGAAGCAGCAGCAGCTTCAAGCTAACCAAGACCTGCTCAACGATAGATGGACAGATATCCTAGCAGCCGAAGAATACTGCCCCAAGCGCCCAACCAAGGGTCACTTGAGGCGCAGATTGCTACCTCGGTTCGATGAGGAGGCGATGGAACCTGTACCACGCGGTCGGGACAATGCGGCCGACCGACCACAACGCGGTCGGGATAAATCGGCAGCTCAAGCCGAACAGCATCCCGCCTCACCCCAACGGGAAAACGGAGATAAAACAGCTCGGGGTCACACATACGACCCTCGGCAAGACCTGGACAGTAGAGCAGAACATACCAGATCGATCTACGGATCGCGAGGACATGCCTCGACACGCAATGTTGGCTACCTATTCGGGCGTGACAAGTCTAGTCACGCCAGGCCGAACACCGCAGACGGACTCCATCTGAGCTAGGTCGCGACGTGGCCCAATATAGAGGCGCCGCACACCCACTCTGCTTCACTAACAAAGTAATGGAGCATGAATTCCCAGAAGGGTTTAAACCCATGAATATCGAATCATACGATGGAACAACTGATCCCGCGGTGTGGATCGAGGATTTTCTTCTGCACATCCATATGGCCCGCGGAGATGACCTCCATGCCATCAAATACCTACCGTTAAAACTCAAAGGAGCAGCTCGGTACTGGTTAAATAGTCTGCCGGAAAACTCTATTGGCAGCTGGGAGGACTTGGAAGATGCCTTCCGCGACAACTTCCAAGGAACATATGTCCGGCCACCGGATGCCGATGACTTAAGTCACATTGTCCAGCAGCCCGGAGAGTCAGCCAGGAAGCTCTGGACTAGGTTCTTAGTTAAAAAGAACCAAATCATCGACTGTCCGGACGCGGAGGCCCTAGCGGCCTTCACACAGCGTCTGGGATGAATGGCTCGCCCGCCACCTCGGTCAAGAAAAGCCAAAATCCATGTCAGCCCTTACCGCTCTAATGACCCGCTTTTGTGCGGGAGAAGACAGCTGGCTCGCTCGTAGAAGCAACAGCGCCAGCGATCCGGGGACTTCAGAAGTCTGAGATGGCAATGGCAAGCCACAACGCAGTAAACACAAACGTCGCAATGATAATGAAAGAACACACGACACGGCGGTCAACGCCGGATTCAGCGGCCCCAAACCCGGTCAATGGAAAAAGCCATTCAAGGCAAACAGAGATGGACCATCAATTTAGACAAGATATTGGATCGGCCCTGCCAGATTCATGGCCACCCTAATAAACCGGCTAATCACACCAATAGAAGCTGCTGGGTCTTCAAGCAGGCCGGCAAGCTCAACGCCGAACACAAGGGGAAGAGGCCGCCCGGTGATAGCGACGACGAAGAGACTCACCAACCAAAAACCAGGGGTCAGAAGCAATTTCCCCCCGAAGTAAACACAGTGAACATGGTATTCACAACACACACCTCTACAGGGGAGTGCAAGAAATGCTCCCTCCGGATAGAGGATCACACTACGACTACTTCAGCCGATGTACAAAGCGGTCTTGTCAAACTGCATACCTTGTCGGCCATTAAGCCGCCGGTCTCCATTCATCAGGATCGACCAATTGTCACGACCGGATTTTCAATAAAATAATTATTGATAGACCAATCCCTTTTACGGACCAGTAAGGAAGAATTCCTTCTCACTGGTAGACAATATCTTGGTCACAGAAGAAAAATACCAGGAGTACTGAATATAATACAAGGTTGAGCGGAGGATGCCCAACAATTTATTACATGCACGCCGCTAAAACAAGACGGCGGATAGGGTGGCATACTACTAACTCACGATAATAACGGTGGTGGAAATATCACCGCGAAGCGAGTGATATGACTCCTGAAGACTACAGCTCTTCGAGCGTCGGAGTGAGGCTCGAGGAGACTTATTGCGGGTGGCGGAAGCGTATATAATACAGGTGACCAAAATCCGGGATCGCGCAGGACTGACTGGGACTCCTCTAGGCGTCGGACGCGCTATCAAACTCTTCATCCAAGAGATTGCCTTCGTCAACATCTGGCCAAATCAACAAGCCAGGTGAGTACTATGAAAGTACTCGCAAGACAGTTCAGACATAAGATACAACAAATGTAAACATGAAGCATATGAACAATTTATCCAGTGCGTTCAGACATAGAGATAATAAATACTGGGTGCCAAGCGAGGGTCTGAATGACGCCTCGAGCGGAAACTGCAGAATAGTAATACTGGTGCCAAACGAGGGTCTGAATGACTCCTCGAGAGGAAAATGCAAGAATAGTAATACTGGTGCCAAACGAGTGTCTGAATGACTCCTCGAGCGAAAAATGCAAGAATAGTAATACTGGTGCCAAACGAGTGTCTGAATGACTCCTCGAGCGGAAAATGCAAGAATAGTAATACTGGTGCCAAACGAGTGTCTGAATGACTCCTCGAGAGGAAACTGCAAGAAAAA
>NC_057814.1:351830284-351830568 GCF_018294505.1 Triticum aestivum
AGTGTCTGAATGACTCCTCGAGCGGAAAATGCAAGAATAGTAATACTGGTGCCAAACGAGTGTCTGAATGACTCCTCGAGCGAAAAATGCAAGAATAGTAATACTGGTGCCAAACGAGTGTCTGAATGACTCCTCGAGCGGAAAATGCAAGAATAGTAATACTGGTGCCAAACGAGTGTCTGAATGACTCGTCGAGAGGAAACTGCAAGAATAATAATAATGCCACAGTCGGACGTCTGAGCGACATCACATAAAGGGCTTATAACAGAAAATAAAAGACGAAC